>NC_133753.1:19992674-20295705 GCF_036562045.2 Rhinolophus sinicus | reverse complement strand
AGAAAGTTTATGCCACATTTTGTGGTCTTTTTACTCTTTTTATTAAGAGAGAGGTGTTCTAGAAGAGAGGAAGAAAAAAAGTATATATATATGCATATATTTATGTATGATTCTCCCTCTGAAGCTTAAAGAAAATATGAATTATGAAATGTATAAGTGAGTGAGATTAGGCAATGGTAAGTACTTAAGGAGACCTACACACACACACACACACACACACACACACACACACATAAATACACACACACTATCTGGTTATATAACTTCCATAGCTGCTCTTCTCCATTTAGTTAATATGATCTACCATATCTGGGATCCCCTTCTATGTTGCCTGCAGTTATTGTCTTCCATTCCCAAACTAATCCCCTTTATCTGTCACTTAGCATTGGATACCTCATAATGCTGTTTATCCTTTTTGTGCATCTCTCCTTTCTAGCCAACTGCATCATTCACTTCTTTAGGGAAAAACAAAACAAACCCAAACATAATATGTGTCTTCTCATATGCCCCAGCTTTGTATCAGTTCAGACTCTTGGGCTGCAAGCAGCAGAACCTGGCTTAGACTACCTTAAGTAGGTTAGGAGTTTATTAAAAGGCTTTTTGAATAGTTCACAAAATCAAACCGAAGACTAGAGGATAGGTTTTCAGAAAGAATCATCTAATCTTGGAAGGTCTAGGTAACAGGAAACAATAACTTCATCAGGCCACTGCTGCTAGAATGCATGGATTCCAATCATCCCACACCTCACCCCCCCCCCCCCACCCCACCTGCCCATTCTTCACATAGTCTGCTGAAACCTCACGGGTGTCAGGTCATGTACTCATCCTTTGGGAAGAAGAAAAAAGTCACGTCAGCATTTTCACAGTTTTATGAGTCCATGAAGAATGATAAGGAGATGTAATTACCCAAATGAAAACCAGGGTACTGGGTGACCCTAAACAACTCTCCTCTGCAAGCGAGCACACTTTGATGTCCACAGGTAAAACTCTCTACTGGTCTGGTGGCAGTGATGATGATGGCGATAGTGGATGATGAGAAGGAGGAGGGAGAATTATAAATAATCCTGCTTTTCTGAGGAAATGCTAAAAAATGTCCTTGCAGTCAGATGGCAAACAAGTGGTGTGGCCTGTCAACATCTTAAGTTAATATTAGGCTGGACATCTTTCTTGTGGATATTTAGGTTTCAGCAATGTTTCCCCAACAGCCATAGTAATAAACAGTATTATGCTGTATAAAACAGGTGCTGTATTCACTGAAGAAGATTGCATGAGCTGGAAACAAGGACACCTAATTGAATCCCCTGTGCTATGTACCTTTCAGCCCTGGTGGCATAATTGAAGCATTATCTTAGTTGTCACTTTTGTGATTCTCATCCTTATATTTTCACTTTATGGTAGCTGGATTGTGAACAACCCCAAGGTCAGACTCGTGTAGAAACCAGTATCTTACACATTTCACTATTGATACGATACGTCCTGATCACAAACATTCATACAGCACATTTCCCTATCACTACAGTTCTAGTTTTTTCCTGTGACCTTGACCACATGCTTTAAATTCCTTGGGAAAATATGCTGCCATTAAAAATGCTTCACCCATTTTGTTAAAAAAAAAAAAAAGTGACAGGCTAAAGATGTTTTTCTTCCAATTCTGTCATATCGTTTCTATTCCCTAGATTTAAATTGCCTGGACTTAAGTTGCCTCTCTAGTTAGCAGAAACATTATTTTAAGAACAATTTAAATTGGACCTCATTGTGAAACTGGCTACTGAATCTGAGTCGGGACCTTCTTCTGGAGGGAGGTAATTAAATATTCTTCATTGATGCTATTTTAAATGTGCTGAATGAAAGGAGTTAATTATACAGCAGGGAACATGGCAGACTTCTGACTAATAATGAGCTCTATGTTTAATATCTTCATCTTGGTTAGAATCATTAAAGTTGTTCCGACCAATCAGATGCCATGAAGTGAATGTAGACACATAACTAACCAAGTACCAATGGAAGTCCCTCACAGATGCGGGGGCTCATGTCTCTAACGATGACTTCAGGAGAGGGATGCGGATATATTGTTTTTTCTGTGCAGTGCAATCTGTTTCGATTGGCTTTTTATTGTGATTGTAGGGAGAAAAGAAGAGCAAGCCCCATTGTTATGAGAGATGGCACCTGTTAACATGGACTGATGTGTGTGCCTGAAAATTATAAAAAAGGAGGTGATTTATTTTCTTCGGATCTTTACATGGCCAGTCTCTTCAGAGTGGTACAATATGGAAATCTCTGTTCTGCTAAATCTTCACAGGACAGGTGTGAATTCTGTGTCCTGGGATACACAGGAATCATTAGAGGACCGAGTGTGGTCCTAAAGAAGGCATCTACAGTAAAACTCAGTTGGAGGTTTGTGGACTCCTGCGGTCAAGTTTTCCATACTCTTACTGGTTTCTTCTGTGTCTTTAAACAAATTTTGTAAACTCCCATATATTTAAGGCACTTCCTCTTAAATTTCTCTTCCCTTTGGATCACCTCACAGAATAGCATGTGGCTTTGTTCTTATTTATAGGACTCCCGGAGTTCTGTTCTGTCCTTTCTATATTGGAGGTTGTAGCACTGACCTTCTAAGTACGGAAGATCAAAGGAACTTTCTTCTTCCATTCCTTCCCTGATTCTCCAAAGGAGTTTTTTCACCTGGCTGTGGGGAGCATTAACAATGATTGGCTGTGAGATCGATCAGCCCATAAATGATCTTCACATGCAGGAGTTGGGAGACTTTGAAGAATAAGGAGGGTGGAATTACTAAATTCTCACATGGGCCCAGGCAGCTGGTGTGTGTGAAGGGGGAGTGAATGCTAGAGCAGAACAACATACATCATAGGGAAGGAAAAAGACCTGGATTAAAATCTTAGCTCTGACTCTCACTAACTGTATGAACGTGAACAATTTATGTGTCCTCTTTAAGCTCATTATATAGTCTTTAAAATGGGGCTAATGTAGTGCCTACTTTGTGGTATAGCTGTAAGGATTCAATGAGATAAGTCATCTAAAGCACGTAGTATAGTGCTCAATTATTTTATCACTTATTAGAAATGTGATGGTTGCAGATTGTTGATTACTTAAATAAATCCAATTAAAATGTTTCATTTGTATTTATCTGAATTGTCCAAGCACCATAATTTTCCTTTGAGTCTTACTGTTCATCCCAACTGGAGATCGAAGATAACTATCTTCTTTGTGAATACTAATGATTTGACTTGTTTCTTCTCAAACTAAGGAAAAACACTTATTTCCTAGTCAGTATTTAGAATAGAAATGTGAGACTAAGTCTTTGTTTTGGAAAGCACAGTAGAATAGGGAAGAAACATGGTTTGAGCACACTGTGGGAAGATCCCTTTGAGAAAGATAAATTCCTACCCGTTTTGGAGAGGGGGTAATTAATGAGTTGAGTGTCAGCCCACCCCCACCCCTTTTCACAATACACCCCAGTGACCTCTTTCTGGGATCACACACTACAGTCTGGGTGACTTGTGTGCACTGCAATGCAATGGGACAAGGTTACCTTCACAGTCTCAGCTTCTATTTATTTATTTTTTCTGGCCAGGCCATTTTTTAACTAAAGATGTGATGAAAAATTTCAGATAAATTCAGAAGTGTGACCAACGAAAACAAAAGGAAATGGCATCTACTTAGCTAAGAATCATTCCAGATTGTATAGAGTTAGATGGTTCACATTGGTGGAAATGTTGGAGGTTAACCATCGATTCTCAAACTTGAGTGTGCATCAGAATCTCCAGGAGGTCTTCTTAAGTCACAGGCTGCTGACACCCTATCCATGTAGGTCTTCATGTGGAACCAGAGAATTTGCATTTCTAACAAGATCCCAGGTGATGCTGGAGCTGCCTCCCCAGAGACGATACTGAGAAACACTGTCAAAGTGCCTTGCTGTTCAAAATATGGTCCCTGGACCACCCACATCAACATCTCCTGGAAGTCTGCTGGAAATGCAGAGCCTCAGGCCCCACACTTGACCTGCTGAATCAGACACCGCATCTTAACAAGCTTCCAGGGTGACCTGTGTGCACATTAAAGTTTGAGAAACACACTGATCTAGTGGTTACAGGCAAGGGCTTTGGAGAATTCAGAATTTGAATCACTCAGACCTGGGTTTAAGTCTCAGTACTGCCATTCTCCAACTCTGTGACTTTGGAGGAAGTAGTCATGTATTTATTTTTTTAATCCCTAGTTTCATTTGAAAAATTGGGATGTTCATACTTGAAGTTGTTGTGGAAACTAAATGTGATTATATATATATATATATATATATATATATATATATATATATATATATATACACATACATACACAGTGCATATAATTAGTAGTGTTTTTAAATGATGTTCCTTCCTTTCTATGTGTGATCTGTCCTGTGAAACCTTCCTGTTTAAAGGAGGTATTTGAAATTCTCTCTGAAGTATTTTCGTATGTCCTGTTTTGAGAGAAGCTATTTTCACAGTACAGCATTAGGTTGTCCTCACTGTGTTATTTTGTCTGAATCACAGCTGTAGGTGGAGTGGATCAAGTTTGCTCTAGTCTAGTCTCCTGGTTTGACCTCTGAATTTGAGGTGTGTGTGTGTGTGTGTGTGTGTGTAAGAGAGAGACAGACAGACGGTTTTTTGTAGGTGGTGTGTTTGGGAAAGCCTAGGTTGTCTCCTTTCCTTCATAATGAGAGAGCACGCTATTCATTTTTAAAGATAAAATTTGGTTTGTATCATTTGACAACATCTGTTAGTAGGTTCTCACCTCACCGAGGTGTTATGAAAAGGAAGGTGAGGTCAGTTAATAAAGTGTTTTGAGAACAATGAAAGATGTTATCTAAAATTGGGTGTTTGATATTATTTAATTTTTAAAAGTATTACCCTTAGTGATATTTTCTTTATTCGCTAATCAACTGCAATTCTAGTTTTTTGGCAGGTATCTTAGCCCTGTCAATGACCTCATCGATTGAGAAATAAGCTTGTTGGTTTTAGTATTTTACATTCTCAAAGCTCAGAAATTCCAAAGTCAGGCTAGGGAGAAGAGAAATATAATGGCTGCAGAGAGAAGAGGTTAAAATGAGAACTGTGCTAATGCAATTTAAGAGGGTTCATGGGACCATTACCTTCCGGGTTGTAATTCAGATCTGTGCAGGGGAATGAGGGGTCTTTGGACCCTGGGTGTTATTCAGCTTGGAGGGGATTTTTTTCTGAAATTGTTGGCTCCAATACAGATATACCCCTTAGGACAGGTCTTTATAGATGCACACCTTGCACTATAACTAGATTTTAGCATTTACAGGGAGGGCAGGGGAGCTCGCTGCTGCTTACTTAGCAGCCAGGGTAATCTCCATCAACAGGAATGGCAAGTCACCAAAGTTCTTAATGAGTGTCTCCTGCTGGTCCCTTGTAAGGAGGGTAGGTGTGTGGGGAAGGCAAACTATAAGACCTTAAACTGCAAATCCTTTAAACTCTTGAGACGCAGGACTAGCAACAGCAACATCACCTGGGAGTTTATTAGAAATGCAGACTTTCAGCTCTGCTTCAGACCCACTGAGTCAGAGTCTGCAGCTGAACAAGCTCTCCAGGGAATCCATATGCATATTAAAGTTTGAAGAACACTGCTTTAAGCAGCAGTTCTTATGGAGGGAAGTTGAACTGGGCAAGCATCTAAAACCATTTGAAGTTCAAATGTAGAGAATGAGATTAGTTGTTACCAGGACAGAAAGTTTTGTAATTGGTTATAAGCACTCTAATAGTTGCAGGTCTGAAGAAATGCGTTGGTGTGAGGTCAATTACCTACTTGATTGCTGTGAAAAATATGCTTTGCAGTTAGCCTCATCTAAGGAAATCCGATTAAGCTTCATCGACCTGTATGGCAAATCCAAGTAGACCCCAAAGGTTAAAATAAAACCAACCAGAAAAGACAATGTCATAACAAATAGGAAGGCAGAGCTAAGCTCAAAAATAAGAGATGAGGTTTTTGAATATAACAATAATGGAAATCTGATGCCACAATTAATGCGACTCCCCACTATTTGCAGCCTAGGTTTAGAAGCTAAAATGAAAAGGATTTTTGTCTGAAGCTAGTGCTTATTCTTACTTACATTAAAGGGAAATCTTTGCCTCTGTCCCGCAACGAAGTCAGTGGCATATCTGGGAGTGGGGGTACTGGTGGGTGTGATGGGTGATGTGCAATTTCATCCCTCGAGCACATTTTTCAGCAGTTTTTAAAACTAATTGGTTGACCAGACTTGTCCATTCTGTGACCCAGAGACATTGGAGGAAGCGACGGAAGAGCAAGGGCAGGCCTGTTCAATACAGGGTTGCAATGGTCAGTCTTTAAGATGCGCACAGACGCACATGTTCCCCCACCAATCAGCGTCACAGGCTCTCCACAGACCTAATCTCCTCAGATTAGGATAGGCACTCTTCTGAACCAAATGTACTATATTGCTTTACGACAAATGCAATTGCCCTGAAGGGCTTGAAACATACTCTGAGCTCTCTGAAATCACAGGCAATGTTTGTGTACAACATTTGTGTGCCAAAGTACATTTTTGTTTTGCTTTGTTTGGGTTTTTGCTTGCCAAGAAGAGGACCGATCATTTATATCAGGTTGCCAGGGCATCTAGAATCTTAAAAAGTTTAAGATCCAATAGATTGAAGGATTTGTACTCATTTTCCCAGGGGAACATTTTGGAACTCTCTCCTCCTGAACGGTGTTATTCCTCAGATTTCTGTAATTGGGTTGGGTAGGATTCCGTGGAGTGCAAAGAACAGAAATCTGACTTAAATAGCCTCAGTCAATAAAACCAAGTTACTGACTTATGTGACTGAAAAGAATGCCAGGCTCACTTCAGGTGAAACTTGGTCCAGGATTCAAAAATGTCACCCAACGTGTTATTTCTCTCTTTTTCTCCTCTGCCTTTTTTGGTATTGACTTTATACCAAGGCTGGGTATTCATTCATCTGATTCTCAGATGATGGTCAGTAACTCTAGGGCTACCTGCTTTCTCATGCATTTCAAGTTGGAGAAAAGAGAATCTTTGCCCCATCAATCTCAGGAAAATAGTTTAACATTCATTGAGATGGGACTGATGTAGGTTACATGTGGAGTCCTGAAAACATCACTTTTGCCAGTGAGAGAGGTGATTTAGTTAGAGCCTGTACTCTGTCCCTGGAGCTGTGGCAGTTTCCCCCTAACCTCATGGATCCCCAGACAGAAATTGTGGGAATTAAATTCTGAGGCAAGAAGTGAAAAAACATCCAGCAGCCTGATTTCCACGTGGTGCTTTACTCACACTACTCTCAAGACCTCACGTCAAGAGCATGAGGTAGGTATTGTTAACTCTGTTCTATAAACGGAATATCTGGGAATGTGGCGATGGTCAGTTTCTCATGCAAGAGTTCTGGTTTGTGAAGAGGGTACTCAGCTGGGGGTTGGGGAAGGGGTAAGTGGGAAAAGAGCCGGACTCAGTCTTCTGTCAGCGAGACTCTGCCCCTCTGTGTGGTCAGAATGACCCATGCATTTGCAAGCTCAATGCCTCTTTTCACCAAACCATTTTTTATCTATTGTTATATAGGAAAAGTAGAACCTTTCCTAAAACCATTCAATTTCCTTAATTAAAAAAAAAATGCTGCCATGTACTGCTTATATGAAAGAAGTAAAATAATAGATTAAAACATTTTTCTGGTACAGTTATTTGATTCTTACATTAAACTCTATGCCATGAACATGGATCTGAAACCAATTAAAATGATTATTCATTGATTTTCCTGTTGCTAAATTAATCAAGGTCTTTAGATGTGGTAAAAATAAGAAACAGTTTCAAATTGGAAAAAACAAAGTATGATTCAGAAATTATTTTTTAGTTAAACTACCTCTGCAAAATTTCTTGTTTGAAACTGAAATATCCCCCTTAATAAAACATTGACAATAGAACTTTTTGTAACACAAAGTGTATCAGGAAAATCTTTGACAAAATAGTCAAAAGGAACTCTTGTAGAACACATAGGTCACCTTAGTTCCAGAATTTAACCTGAGCTAGCTAAGATTTTTAGAACCCAGAAGCAAATATCATGGAGACTTATATATTATAGAGGAAGTAAATCATTTGATTATACCTTATTCTGAATATAATCTCTCTGAAATAGATTCCCGTGAACTTCGTCCACTATGCTTTCACAATGAAAACACCATGTATATGTCCTCTATTCCCCAAGAAGACATAAAAGCATTTCCAATTTAACTGTATTTTTGTTGTTTTTATTAAATCGCTCTGTTGGATGAGTATTTGCACATTCCAACTACCCAGAGGATTATTGGTGAAAATCTTTGCCTGGTAGTCTCTGTGGCAAGAGAAGGGACAAGAAAGACTAAATGTCAAAAGCAAATTTGCATGACTTGCCTGGTAGAGAATGAATACCCTTTTATGCTTCTAATATTTCTAGAAAATAGTTAGATTTGAAAGGTAGGTAAGAAAGCATATTTCCACTTTTACAGTAAGAGAGCAGACACTGCTTAAATTACTTGCCTTCAGAGCGTTCGGGGAAATATATTGATGTTTGTTTCATAACTGACTCTGTCCTCTACACCAGGCTGTCTAATATGGGGTCACAGGAAACTAAACTTGTGACATAGCTCCTGTCCTCAGGGTGATCACGATAAGCTTTTGAGAAAAGACAGATTAATATGAATTAGATTTTTTATGTTATCCATTATCACAACTTGTCTGTTCTACCTCCACAATAAATCTCAAATTTGACTACTGCTCACTAATTCTGCCTCTATCAAACTAGTCTATACCAATATCATTTCTTACCCAAACTATGACTGCACCCCTAGCTGACCTTCCTGCTTCCAATCCTTGCCTCACACCAATTTATTCTTCATATGGCAACACAGCTAGCCTTACCACTGAAAATGTAGACCACATCACAGAACTCTTCCTTGCTAAAAAAAAAAAGCAAACAAACAAACAGAAAAAGAAGGCTGATGATGTCCCACTGCACATAAACTAAAAATCTAAACTTCTTTATACTGCTTGGAAGTCTCCATCATCTTAGCTTTGCTCAAGTCTCAGATCTCTTGGGCTATCAAACTGTCCCTGGAGGTCACTACCCTCTGGCCACATTAACCTTCCTAGTCTTTGAAGGCGTCCCAACTTTCCCTTGTTTCTGTGTTAAATATACTTCTTCTACATATTTAGGTGGATGGGTCCTTCTCATCATTCATGCTTCACTTACATATCACCTCTGTGAAGAGATTTTTCTTGACTACCCTGTCGAGCAAAAGATATCGTATTTACTGTCTTATTTACGTGGATATCATCTATCTTCCCCAATTTCAATGGAAAAGTCCATGAGGTCTGTGTTTCTGTCTGTCTTGTTCATCACCCTATACCTAATATCTTACAATAATACCTCATATTATAGTAGACACTAAGATGGCACTAAACGACTGTACTGGAAATACTACAGGATTTTAGACAAATGTAAAAGCATTCAGGCCTGGATTATTTCTTAAACATTTTGAGCAGTTGTATCAATTGGAGTAAGAATCTTGAGATTAAATAAAATTTTAATGGATGTGAGAGGGGTTGGGAGTATGTCCATGATTCCCCCCACTCCCCCCCACCTTTATCTCTACTCTGATAAGAAAATACATGATACATTCCCTTGGGATTAAAAAAAAAAAATCTAAACTGCCTGCAATTATTTTAAAAGTTTTTGCAAGAACATTTTTTTTTTAATTTGGAGAAGTTTTAAAAATCAAACAAAAAGTAATAAGAACTAGTACTTAATGTCTTAACAAAGTATTAATTTGATGGATTTTCAGAAAAGACCTCATTAAGCTGTGTGATAAAATGATTATTCAGTGTCACTTACATTGGGTTTTCAGCAATTATCTGGAACAGTTTTTAGAAAGAGGCAACATTTCCCTTTTCAGTAGCACTTGAAACCTCCTTGATGTTGACACAGAAACGCTGATAGGAAAAGGTGAGGAACAAAGGGCTCCAAGTCTTCATTCATACATACTAAAAATATCACATCCTCCTCAAGAAGGTTTAGAAATATGTCAAAGGCACTTTTGAAAATTTTTTCCCCTGTTAAGACCATTCACAAATAGCTTTTGAGAGTGAAGTGGCAATGAAATCTTTCTCACTCAAGTCTTAGCCCATCTCTGAGCATGTAATTTGAATTAAACTTTTATATATGATTTTCTAATTAGATTTTCTCCTTTCGTGGCCTTTTTAAACTTTCTATAACCTTTGTACCTCCTTGTTTAATTAATCCTTCAAATGGCAGCATCCCACTGAGAAGGGATCCATTGTAGTATCTCCATCATTGTCAACAGAGCCACAAAATCGTTCTCGTATGTTGGAATTTCCCATCAATGAGAAAATGCTGTCTAGGATGTGTAATTATTAGTTGATTCTTATTTAACGCTGATGAAAGTACAAATTTCCCCCTAGTGTTTATTTACCAGTTAAAGCACAAACAGGTAATTTATTTTCATTTGGATAAGGAGTAGATAATAGAGAGCTGGAATTTCCTAAATTAGGTGCATTTTTGGTAGTTAGTTCTATAGTTAATCTTCTTAATTTATCACTTAGAATAGGGCAATTACTACAACATGGAAATGAGCCAGGATTATTGTATCACTGGAAAGTGATTGTAAATTTTAGGTTTGTGACAAGGAAGTATATTGAATTGCCTAAACTTCTGTGTTATTAATTACTATAGTTTTTGTGCCAAAGTCCATTATGTATTACATCACATTTCAAAAGGCGATTTCTCCACCCCCTTATCAAGCAACCTTGTATCATTGGTGGAGTTGATTAATGTTGCCTTTAATTTAACTGAAAGTGGTTGATCACTAAGGTCAATTTTTATAGATTTATTTCCATCATTTATGTGGCAAACCATTAGTTATCATTATCTAAATTAGCATAGTTTTCCATGAAAAGTGAAGGGAGTCAATTGCTTTATGGATTTCTGAGAGCATTGTACACACATAACTTTTCTTAACACACACACTTTTTAGCAGTTACCTTATGCTGGGTTTCAATTTCTATTCTGCAATTTCTCCAGCAATCTAGAGGTATCTGTGTCAGATAGGACATGATGAAAGAATAACATTTTAGAAAATTCAAAAGAGTGAGGGCTCTGGAATCATTAAAAAAAAAAAAAAATCCACATTATTATAGGCAGGATTTCAGTGAATACCAATGTAGGGAAACACCAGTGGGGCACTTAGGAAAAAATGGACCTGTTTCCAGAGAACAGACAGGACTATATAGACAAAACAAAGGGAAAGTTGAAGTAAAAAGAAAGGAATGCAAATACCTCTCAGTCTCTTATTTTGAAGACCTGTGTTATGGGTTGAATTATATTTCCCCTACACCACGTGCCCCGCAAAAAAAAACCAAAAAAAAAATACATATATATACAGAGGTAATCAAGTTAAAATGAAGTCATTAGGATGGGACTGAATTCAAAAGGGCTGGTGTCCTTATAAGAAGAAATGTGGATATGGACATGCATAGACAGAAGATGCTTTAGAGCAGAGGTGTCCAAACTTTTTTCAACATTTTTTACCAAGGGACGTATGCAGTAAAATACACAAACAGCTGGGCCACTCACACAAGGTGAAGTACGTATTGCCTCACCTGGTTTATTTAAGTAAACTAAATATATTTTTGGAATTTGCTGCGGGCCAATTAAAAATGGATGGCGGGTTGCAGTTGGCCCGCGGGCTGCAGTTTGGACACCCCTGCTTTAGAGAGACGCAGGAAGAAGACAGTCATCTTACAAGGCAAGGAGAGATGCCTGGAACGCATATTTCCCTCATAGTCCTCAAGAGGAACCAACCCCGTTAACACCTTGATTTTGGGCTTCTGGCTTTAGAACTGTGAAACAATACATTTCTGTTATTTAAGCCACTGAATTTGTGTTACTTTGTTATGGCAACCCGAACAAACTAATACAACCTATAAATTTTGACTAATATTTCATATTAATCAACCTATATGGAAGCTTCCCAGGATACTAAAACCTACAGAACTTCCCATTAACTGTTTTCTTTGAACTTTGGAATACAGAATCCAAAGATATTTAGGATCGAAGCACAGCTTTATCCAAGCTTTTTATAATCAAAGATTCAAGAGCACATTGATTGGGAGAATTGATTTCCATATATATATTTTAAAAAGAACCTCCTTTTATTGTGATGAAAATAAGGCTCAAAACTTGTTAAGCCTGATTCTGAATGTTAAGTAACTCAGGGGTGAGGAAGTACAATTTATGGGAAATTTAGTTAAATAGTGTCAGTTATACCGTGGGACTCTGGTGTTTGAGTTATAAAATAGCAAAGTGAATCCATCATGGAGATTTATCCTGAACTAGCTTGCATCTGGACCAAAGGTGATCCATCAGGTTTGCCATTTTATGGCGAAGTCCATAAACTGCCTATTCTGCATAGCCCAGTTTGTGTGCCTATATGTCATAGCACAAATCAGTCTCCGATGCCTGTTGGTGGAAAGGGTATGTGTTTTGTTTCTGTAGGTGTTTTAGTAATGACAATCCAAAACCCCTTTCTTTGGTTCCTCTGAATATTGAGTTGAGCAGTTATTGATAAGGAGTAGGGTCGTCGAGTTTAGAATCAGGGCCAGCAATGGTGAGAGGTCAGAGGCACCCTTCTCTGACTCCATAAATCTCCCATCATCTCAGATCTTTCATGAAGTCCTCCGACTTCCTCTGTGCCTTCCTCCCTGGGAACAGTGATGAGGGTTAGTGTTAACTGAGCACTTAAAAGACATAAGTGTGTTCCACACAACTTGTTATAAATGTTTTGCTGACATCAACCCTTTGACATTAATGCTATTATGATTTTCAGTTTACAGAAGAAGAAACTGAAGCTTAAAGAGGTTAAGTGGCTCGCTCAGTGTCACATAATAAATAATACATGCTGGAGTCAGGACTGTAACCCAGTACTGACTAAGGAGCTGATATTCCTCAGCAGTGATCCCTGCTGCCTCCTCTAAACACTTCGCAGTCATCTCGTTTCTTCATCAAACCCTGCCTGGTCTCTCTGTCCAACTCATCCCTGATAATGTGACAATGAGTTATAATGGATCATGCTACTTCTAGAAAGGACATTTTCATAAACTGGATGTTTATGAAATAATGTGTTAACAGAAAGAAATGATATTCATGGTGAGACTTTCTCATTCCCATTCTGGCAAATTGTGTAATCTTGGACAAGTCATGACCTCATGAGCATTGGTTTTTATCCTCTATAAATGTCAGGGTTGAATTAACTGCTCTCTAAAGATCCCCTCAAGGCTTAAAATTAGAAGATTCTTTCACATTAAGTGCAACTCCTTTTCAACCTACATGTACACTTGGCCCTTGATTGATCCTTTTCATAAGTTGGCAATTGGAAATACAAAGTCATAATAAATATGAGGAAATGGGCAAGTCGCTTAACAGCTCTTAGCCTCAGTTCTCTCATATACAAAATGAGAATACAAAGAGTACTCCCCTCATAGGTTGATATTGCACATGCCTAGCAAAATGCCTGGAACAGGGCAAGTGCTCACTGCTATAGCTATAATAATGTGATAAACTCTCGTGTGATGAGTTCTATTATCATCTCCCCAGGGAAATCACAGTATGACTAGGGTTATAGAAAAAGCACCCATCACGACTACTTTTGTTTTCAATCATAAGGCATTTTATGCAGACTGTATATTTTAACTTTGTATTCTACAGGCATTGGTATCTCACTAAAAGCTGGGCAGAGTTTATATCAAGCTGTATATCCTCGGTGTGTTCATTTATGCATGCAGACTTTCACCCCCCTCCGAGCCATGAGAACAATAGACACTTTAACAGTCTGAAACAAGAAGGATATTAGCTCCATGAATCTTTATTTTAAATTACATTTCTGTGTTAGAGGTGTCAAAATGGTAGAACAAGTTAAGCGAGATTGTATTCCCCAGTAGGGCTATTGATGTTGGTTACAAATAAATTGCTGGTGCAGGTGAAGATAGCAAAGTCCATGCCATCTTTTATTTAGCAAAGCATTTATCTTAACAGCTCCTTCTGTATGCTTTCCTTTCTTCTGTTTCACATCAATCATATTTGACACGTTGCCCAATGTCAGGGTAAAAATGCAGTATCCAGTTAATCAGCCAGATGTTTGGCCTCACGCTAGCTGAAACATCTGGATGTGTAACTCAATGTTACATTCTTTCATCCAGTTATTTTGTGTTGTGTTACTAGGCAGTGCCAAACAATAAAGCCCAGAAATCTTTCTTCTATTAGGAGAGAGATCATAACATCTTGAGTCTGAGGGTCCCAGGACTAAGCCCTAGTTCTTCCTCTTAACAGTTGCACAGCCTTGGGCAGAATTACAATCAATTGAGATAAAGTGAGTGGAAGCATTGCATAGATTCTAGAAGCTCTTGTTAAAAGAACTTCAGTCCCTTACTTAACCGTACAATGGCCAAAAAATGTGTACCTCCTGGAAAGAAAGTTAAGAAGGAATAAAGGTAAATAGTCTTTAGAAACCCAGGTTTCAAAACAAGACATGATAACAGTCAAGATATATCACGTGCCAGCAATGGGCCATGAACTCTTCGAAATCCTTTGCATGGATTTAACCCTAAAACGAATCCTATGAAATGGGCACTATTATGTTTCCCATTTTACAGACAACATAACTAAGGACTAGAGTGAGAGTCAACAACTTGCCCACGATCAGGTCAATATTTGAACTCAGTCAATCTGCTCTAGGGTCTACATCCCTAACCGGTAACATACTCTTTATATCACCTCTCAAACCAAAGTATTGACTTAACTTCCAACACTATTGCTTACTAGCCGTGTAAGTAAAAAGGGATAGCATTATCCACCTTGCAAAAATTATGATGAAGATTGAGGGAATGCACGTAAAGTGCTTAACAATATTGTTTATGGTAAGCACTAATTAAAAGGTAGCTGTTTTTATTGACTAGGTTATATACTATTTGTGATCGAACAAATATTTCCATACTGATTTAATTTGAATATTAACTTCTGAAAAATCTCACCTCTTGAGAACCCGTCCAAGAGAATTTTATTTAGAAGCAAGTTCCTAGATGGTTAAGCTCTTTTGGTCAATTCTTGATCTAGGCTATTACTTGGGGTAATTGAAAGCCCTCAAAGTATTTTATTTTTTCTGCTTCATTTCAATAGAAAAATATGTTCTGAATCTGGAAGTTTCTATTTATTTTTTTTTCCCTTCATTTTCAGGTACAGCAAACATTTACTGAGTATGTATTAATGGGAAAGAATTTTCTGGGCTCTCTCTCTTTCTCCTTTTCTTCCTGATCCCTGTTTTTCCTATCTTAACAATTTTATATTTACAACAGTCCTGTAACATGACATTTATTTTTGTGTGTGTAGTTTATGACTCAAGGCTTTTAAATAAGTTGCATCATGTCTCATAATAAAAATGAGAAGCAATATTTTAATCCATCTTAGGAATTGAGGCCTAGTGTTTTCTACAACAAAACATGAAATATTGCTATTATTAGTAAGTATAATGTGAAAGCTACCATTTATTTGGTATATTGTTATATGCTTTGCATATATTTTCTAATTTAATTACCACAAGTTCTTATGATTGACACTTGGGTATCAGTGGGCAACTCTTACGCTCACCATTTTATCTTATGATCTAGGGTCTCTAGTCATTTTCATTACTTTTGTTCAGAGTGACCTTTACTTGATTGATTTGCTTCTCAGAAGCCTCCATTCCTCATGTTGTGAGGAGCACGAGTTTATAATTAGGGAGTAAATTTGGTCATCAGCTTTGATGGGACAATGGGCAGAGCTGACATGTTTTGAAGAGACTTTACAGAGTGTGCCGGCTTTGTGTGGGGCTGGTTTCTATAACAGCTAAAACAGCTTTTGTTCACACTCAGCCTGGTTAAATCACAAGATTATGATATTTTGAGACCCAAAATGAAAACGATGCATTCTTGTTCTTTTAGTGCCCTCATAAAAGTCAAATGTTTAATCTCAGGAGGAAATTTAGAAGATGGAAGTAAAACCTTAATGAGATGCAACATAAATAATAGAAGTTCCTTTCCATGAAATGACTTGTGATGAGGTTTCTTCAAGGAAATAAACTATAAAATAGAGCATTTTAGAAATTTAAAATCCACAGGGGTAAACGTTGCACTTTAAATATGTAGTGTCAATAAGATTAAACATTTCGTAAATAGAAGGGATTAGATCATTAGTATTCATATAAATGTTATTTTTCTAAAAAGCTAGAAATGCATTGCCAAAAAAAGTGTGTGTTTTTTTTTAAATTGGTATTTAAAAAAATTCTTAGTCCATGAAATCTGAGAAGTTACTAGACCACAGCAAAAAAAGGATTCTTTCTTATCCTTTCTCCAACCTTTTGTGTAACAGTCCTACCTGTTTCACATGCCTGCAGGCATGTACACAGACACACGCCAGTCACTGTTTCTCCTCATGCTTGTTAAATGGAAGGTACTCAAGAAATGGTATCTATCCTCCCTAATTATATTCTTCTTATTATTATTTAAATGCAAATGATAGAGGGAAAGAGCAAACTTGGGTTGTTAAAATACTACAGGGAAAGCTCTCAAATGTTTATCCCATCTCATTTTATTTTGCCAATCACCCTAAAGTGTCCTCATTTATTGGTTTAGAAATCCTGTAACAACACAAAATTGAGTTGTGTCTCCAAAAAACATTTCCCCAAGTTTCTTAGTCTTGTATGAGATTGTAGTAAGTGCTGACCCCGGGGTATACAAAAGACAGATGGTGCTACTTGGCTTCTGCTTCCCAAGTACGGATCTTGCCTAAGATATAGATGATTGGTTTTGGTTTATAATGATTAAATTTGCAGTCAGGTCAATTGCACAGACACATATTTTTATGGATGGTTTTTATTACTCTTGCCTTAGAAATTTAAATCAGGTTATTTGCCAAAGGGGAGTAACAAGTTTTGGTTATCGCATAAAAGAAAACACTAATCTAGAATGGCTAGATTTTGGTACTGATTTTGAATTTTATCAAGAGTTAATTATAAGGAATCAATCTGCTGTGCCATATTTGTAGATAAAATGGCTAATCTTCCCATTCCTGGGCCCTTCTTTCCTTCCATTCCTTCCTTCCTTCCTTCTTTCCTTCCTTCCTTCCATCCTTCCCTTGCACTTCCTAACCCCACCAATTAACTTCTTTTCCAGTGCAAGTCATATTACCCTCCGCCTAGCTGTAACACCAGCTATAGCCCTAGTCAAAATAGACAGAAGATAAACCCAGAAGGAAGGAATATGAAAGCTCAAAATTGTGCCTGGACTTCTAGTGGCATTGATGTCCTCAACAAGCTCAGACACCTTCAGGTTTCACTATTGAGCTCCTTAGAATTGACTGATACTGTCTGTTGATATCATTCCACCATTTAGTAGTAACACAGACACCTGTGTGCTAGCCAGGGGTGTGTGGTTCCTTCTCCCTCTGGTTCTTTCTCTTTGGACACTGACAAGTGCTCCCAGACCTAACTGTGAGGCAACATCATGACACCATGAGCAGTCACTTGAAAGACCTAAGCCTCTTTTGTGTCATCTGTAACATAGGGTAACATCAGTGCATGTTTCTATCTTCCAGGGCTGTTGAGAACGTAAGATGAGTTAATACACATGGAAACTCAGGTTCTCAGGCTGTGGGAGACCGTCTCAGACAAAGTGGGACAAGTGAGTGCTTCCTCTGTGCCAGACATAGCGCTAAGTATTTCGTGCGCATTGCCCCATTTTATCCTCGCAACCACCCAATGAGACTGTCCAGGTTTTAATACTGAACGTTCTGTATTCTGAGAAACTCTCAGTCTCAGGCACAGTGAGACAGTCGGTCACTCTGGCACTCAATAATTATCAACTATTATTCTGATTATTCATGTGGCTATAAAGGAAGAGAACTCAAAGATTGTAATTTAAATGAAAGTCTTTTCCTTTACATATGATGTAATTTATATTCTATGTGTTACATAATATGAAGTCTCAATGAGGACAGAGAAAATAAAACTCTCAAGTATGATTAGTTTATTATTTGTGACGTGTTCTGGTAATATTTTCTTCCTTATTAGTCAAAAATAGCCTTGTGCTTTTCCCCCGTGGCATAGTTTCACAATAGAGTGTCTTTTAAAAGACTAAGTTGGTAAAATCTATCTCTTGTATTAAATTATCCTATTCTAAAACCAGATAGCCTGATTAAAACCAGCCTTTTTGCTACCTCCTACCATTTCATAAAAAAGGTTGCCTTCACACTTAGTTTCTATTGCCATCTTTTGTTTGGAGTGTGTGTGGGGGTGTGTTATTCATCACGGGAACTATGAAAGCCTGCTTGTCATTGTTTTTTGTTCTTTTTTTTTAAATCTCTGCCAGCTGTGTTGTCCTAAAGCTCCTGCTTTCCCTGGAATGCAGAAGCTTCCCCCAGTTCCCTGGTTCCGCCTTCAGTGTCACGCTTTGATGCTGCACCCTCATGACTTTGAAATGGTGTTCAAAAGAGTGTTTGTGTTTAAAGTCCATTTCCAATCTCACCTCACTTAAAAATGATTGCAGGAGGTAAAACAACATCGATAGGGAAAAGAATCATTAACATCTCTGTTATTATTTATCTTGTGCATAAAGCAGTTTTCCATTGTTGGGTTATAATCTTTGCGTGTATCGTGGTGACCTTTATCCCTCACCTCCCCATTCAGCCAAAGCTCCTGGCGATGTGTTCAATTTGATAAATGAATGTGTTGAAAGATATCATAAAAGGTGTTGATCCTCAGTTGTATGTGGCTGTGGTGTTTCATGTGGCCGATTCTGAAAGAGTAGTGGACCTGAGCTTTGGGGGAAAGCCTGAAACGGTAAAGCGTGAATGTTAGTTAATACCATCGCCTTTTGTGGCACACTATGGATGAAGTACTATGAATCTTTCTATTAACTAATATGAAATTCTTTTCAACAAAAAATTTTTGCAATCTATGCTCCCTGTCATCTTCTCTCCTGTATAACAAATGACCGAGTGAAAGTAGTAACTAAAAACATGCGTTTCTGTCTATTCCAGGATGTTCATACTTTGTTGCAAAGTGCCTTTCAAAATGTGTAAGGGAAAAATTACCTGCCACTCCCTTAAAAAAGGAAAGCAAACAAACACAGACATCAACTAATGCCATGTAAACTGGGTCCAGTTTGGTCAATCTTAGAGTGACCAATCATCCCTATTCTCCTGCGACTGTCCCAAGGTCAGCACCAAAAGTTCCATGTCCTGGGAGAACCCTCACTCCAGGGAAAAATGGGAGGCTTAGTCATCCCCATTTTGATTGTAGTGTTTAGATGTAATACAAAAGCAATGATGAGAAAGATATGCATTTTTTCTTTTCACCTAATGCTAACTTTTAAAGACATGTATACTGTTCGGCTGGTCCTTGAAAAATTGGTTTGCGTGTGAGCAAGCAAATGGCTTTTGGGGTAGAGGTAGAGCTTCTGTTAGACTAGCACTGCCCCTCTGTCTCTTTATAGTGGTTCCAATACCTGTTTAATCCATTGTTCCTTTTATTTGAGTACTTCCTGTTGAGTCCTGGGTGACCGACCCACCCTAGGACTTCTTCAGCAAGGCCTCTTATAAGATGATTGAGTTTCTCTAGCTTCCTGATGTTTCTGGCTCAAGAGCATTAGTCCCTAAGGCCAATAGATCAGGTTCAATTTTTTCAGCTTGATATTCCTGAGAATTCTACTTCCCTCATTTTCAAGATTGAAGAAAAAGGAAACACTGGCAGTTTATTTCCCTAAACATGAATCTTTAAAAGGATGCTGGAGAGTGAAACTGACCAATTTAACTTCATGGGTCACCGCAGATGTGACCGTCACCCATATAATTGACATGTCATAGTTTTAACTTGGCATCCTCTGTGTTAGGAGTTACCCGTTCTGTTTGCTTGTTATGTTAGTGGAATTTTATCTCCTTTGCTTCCTTTGTTCCTTGCTCCCTTTCCCTTGCTCAGTTTCCATGGGAACATTTCTGTTACACCAAGAGGGACTGGAGGTTAGTGACATGGAGCCGTGAGTTTTGAAGTGAGTTTGAGCCTTGGTTTGAAGTGTTTGCTTGGTCCTCAGATATACAGGGTACTGTGTGATAGTTATCCTGGCATCAACTACACACAACACATCAGTTGTTCTTAAAATGAGCAAAGGCCTCTGGGAGGTGAACCCTAGTACTTTCATCTCCTGCAAGACAAGCCTTGGCATTTTCTTTAAATTAAACAAAAATAATGGGAAATGTTGTCCCTGAACATTCAAATTGGGCTGGGAACAAAGAGCCAAAGGCTGTTAGAAGAAACTATACTAAAGGAAGTGGCGGTATCTTTTGGGCATTTTGGTGTCACCTAAATGATGTTTATTCTGTTTTTTGCTAAGATTATTTTAATGAGCCCCTTCCTCCCAAACCTCCCATCATTTCTGAACTTGTGTGACCATCATCTCCTGCTGAGTCTGTGGGAAGACCAACCATTATAAACCTCTCTTTCTTATCCTCACATCCTCAAGAAGAAAAAATTATATTGTTATTTTCCTCAAATAGGGCGAAAGGGAAAAAAGTCATTTTGATGCAGAAGTTAATGGGAGATGGGAGGAGGCTGCAGTTACGATTCCCGTAATACACTAATGTATATTTAATATTCCGCTTTGATTTGAACCACCTCAAGTTAAATAACTACATATGTTTACAGCATAATTCTTTTCATAATCGTATTAGCCTCAATGGGAGAACATTTGTATTATATTCCATAATTGAAAATGCCAAATGCTTATTTTCATTTACCGAGTGTTTTGGTTTTAGGTAGCAAAGACACAACTCTTCTAATATATGTCTCTTCTCTTTAATTCCAGTTGCTTTGTAAAGAAATTAAGTGTTTTTCCATTTTTCTGCTTTGTGCAAGTCACCTTCAGAGTAAGGGTAGGGGTGACTATTTTTGCCAATTTTTAAGTAACTGGCTTGCAAGTGTGATTCCGTACAGAATTATTTTGTATGTAGTTTCCCCCTTGGGTAGAAATTGTAGGAAAGTAAATGCAATGCATTTTAGAGTAGTCATTTGCTCTAATAATTAGCATCATAGTACAGTGTCTGGTCAGCTGCCTACTGAGGTCTAGATATTTACATATAATGTAGATTTTCCTATGTTTTCCTACTGGATTGATTGCATGTATAATTTGTGGATTTGAGCAAAAGAGTTATTTTATCAGAGTAAACATCCTTAACATTCATAGAGCATTGCCTTTTTCTTGTCACTGAAGATTGTTCCCATATTTATTCCTTCATTCATTACATATTTATTAAGCGTCTATTATGTGCCCATGTTACAGAGGTAAAAGTGTAACATGGGCCCTTAAACAGACTTTTAAGGGTTATACTAAAGAGTGGAGGCCCGAAAAGTAACTCATGTACTTTCAGAAATGGTTGACCAAACTTTAGAGAAAAAATGTTTTATGGATGGAGTTTTTAATTCTTCTTTAAAAATGATCACCTACATTGCAGATAAACAATCTGCCACTGCACATGGCAAAATTGTTTTTTCTAGACAAAAATAGGAGCCGTAGAATTAAATGGATGGGAGAACCATTCATTAGGCTATACTCTTACCAAGTGGCGTGACCTTGGCAAATTTACCTAATCTCTTTGAATCTTAGTATCCTTATCTATAAAATGGGTGCAAAACCTATATTATAAGGCTATTGTGAAGATTAAGATAATTTGTGAAAAATCTGAGCCATAGTAGTTGCTCAATAAATGGTAGTGATTGTTATAGATATTTAGAGTATAGAAGGATGTAGAAATGATTATCATGCAAACTCTAGTCCTTCAAATATGAATGAGGAAGAGGAATCATCTGTATATGTGTGATTAAAGTTGATAGCTGTGATCGTACTGTGAAGAGTGCATGGTTTGTCTCTGGAGGGTAATTTGATTGCAGGGATGTTTCTCTGAAGAGGTAATATGCTAAGTGAAATCATCGTGGATGGAAAGTGTTAACAAGGCTCTGGGAAAGGAGCCATTTACTTTCTTCACCTCTAAAATAAAACATAATACACACATGTATTTAATCATCTGTGATAGCTGATGCTGGTTTACTGGGACATCAGCACGTTTTCCTCAACCCATTTTTTTTTTCTCCCAGCTTTCCATCTCCAGTCCCCCCACATCTGTAAGAATCAGTTGAGTCCAGTTGAGTGCTTTACTTGTTATAAATAGAATGCGTCCTCCCTTCCCCTGCCCCCTACCATAAAGCTGATAAAAAGGAAGCCTATCCAGCACTGTCCCAAACAAGCTAAATTGGATGATAAAGAAATGACACCCAACGTGAAATGTTTAACACAACATAAAGTCACACATTGATTAATGACTTTGAGAGCAGTGACCAAATACCAGGGAACAATATTTTTTCACTTGGATTGTAGTTATCAAGATTCCAAGGATCCAGGAGAATGGAATGCTAGAACTGAAGGCACTACACAGTATGACTGAAAGTTAAGGCTTTCAGTCTTTTTTTTTTTATTATTGGGTGACAATTATTAGTAAAATTACATAGATTTCAGGAGTACAATTCTGTATTACATCATCTATAAATCCCATTGTGTGTTCACCACCCAGAGTCAGTTCTCCTTCCATCACCATATATTTGATCCCCCTTACCCTCACCTCTCACCCCCCACCCTCCTTACCCTCAAAGCTTTCATTCTTGTACTGATTTGATTTTGTAAACTTTCAGTGGTTTCAAAACTGTTAGGGCACTCAAGGCAAACAGTGTATCTTATATACTATTAATTCTACTTTAAAATAAGTTCAGTGAAACAAACAAAAAAAATCTATTATTTTGGCTGTACATTCCTGCTCAGGGTCATTAATCTCTCCTCCAACTTAGCCTGTTTGCAACAGTACAGGTTGATCTCAATAACCAAATAAACTGCCGATTTTATTTGATCACCAATCATGCTAATGACTTACAAAGACATTGTGCAAATGTTGGGGGACAAATAAATATATCTAACATAAATACTGAAATCTGGAGAAAAAAATTGATTAGATGTAGGTGGTATAAACAAACTTTTGCTAAATAACTTGTTCCTGAGCAGAGAATGGAACCTAGAGTCCATGGCAAACCATACCCTAAAGATGATCTAAAAAGACTGAGATTATCTTTACATGATTGTGAAAGAAAAAGTTATGTGAGACAGCTGCTGAGAAATTAGGCCTAGGCACCATACACAAAGATAAAAATAGTGTGGAGTTTATCAGTCCCCTTGCTGCTCTAAATCTAGACTTCATGCAAAGTAACTTAATGCAGGTCTATCAGCCATGTTACCTTTATCATAATCAATTTACTGAGATCAAAATCATCCTCTTTGATTTCAGAAAGATGCAGAATGACATTTCTATTTAAAGAGACTTAGTAGAACAAGGTTTGGATTAGGGCAATAGATACAAATCTCAGAGGGTGTGTTTTCCGATGTATATCAGAGATGGAAATGATGAGGGAGCATTTCGAATATTCTTTTTTAGTATTTCCTAGAGCAGTCTGACTCATTTAGATTGAAATATCTGTCAGAAGCTATGTCCCACTTCAGCTGATCCCAACATTAAAATGTCTCTACATATTCTCCCTCATTTTTCCCCTTCCAGCTTGATAGCTATAATTAGTATTCTTATGCTCCCTTGTGGGGGCAGAAGACCAACTGAAATAACAGCCGTACTCTCTGCAACTGCTCAAAACAGTCAAAAGATCTTCTGCTCATTTGCTACTGTCTTAAGTGGTACTTAACATTTCCTCCCCCTACTTTTCTTTAAAAAAAAAAAAAAAATCCAACAGGAGAGAAAACTCTGAAGACAAATTACTCCTTTAAAAATCATCATTTTATCTTATTTCAATGGAATACTTGCTATAGCACCAATCCAAACAGATTGGAAAAATGATATTTTGATTCCAACTCCTGCATAGAATACCTTAGTGCTTTTCAATTGCTTTAGGGAGACTGTGACAATAAAATTCTGTTAAATCTAACACCATTTTGACCTCTTCCTTGCCCATATTCTGATAAGAGATTTATCCTGGCACAGGTTTATCTCTGTTGATAATGGGCCTTGAGGCTATAGGGAAATGTTGATACAGTGAGCTAGCATCTATCATTTTGACACCTACTCTTTAGCAGATGAAGAGAATAATGGGTGCTTGGGGTGCAACACTTCAGAACAATGTCAGCAACCAGTACACACGGACCCAGTGGTGGGTGTCTCTGTATTTGTGCTGTGACCGTTTATCTATGGCTATCATTCTTTCTTCCTCTTCTCATTTCTTTTCATTTTCCTTCAACAGTCTGTCATTTGTTGCTTCGATTCACTTCATTTCTCTCCATCTCTTGCTCTTTTTGCTGTCTGCCATAATTGTGCATAAAATTGTGAAGTATGCTAAAGCATCCTTCTATCTGTCCTAGATCACTTGTCATAGTTCTAACGACGCCATTGGACATTGAGTGCTAATTGATTAGGCCCTGAGAGGGGACAGAAGTAGAAACCTTAAGTTTACCCTTCATGACAGTGATAGAAAAATGTGATTACTTATGAACATTTCTAAAAATTTAGTTTTCCTTAATCCAATCCCAGGTATAGGGTGTTTCCCCATGTGCCTAGAAATTAGTTAATTCATTTATAACTTAAAGGCAAATAATTTCATGCTTTGTTCTTTATAAGGGAAGATTCTATAATGCAAAAGTACAGAAATATGAAATCAATAAAAAATTAGGAAATGAATTGCAATGCTTATATTAAATTAGAGGGAAAATACATAATACTATTCTATTTTCAATAACTCGGGTAAAATTGAAATATTTAGAGAAAATAAATGCGAAGAGAGTCCTCAAAAAAAATGTATCCCTTTACATATGTTTATATTACAAGTTGAATATTTCGTTAGAATGGTGGTATTTTAAATTTATTTCTCCTTCCAAGACTCCACAGATCTGCATGTACTCTATGAGGTTTCTTTAGGTATTGAAAATGCAACCTACTTAGGTAAATTAATAAAGACCCTTTTCCTTCAGCCGATATGAGAACCCCTACCTGCCGTTCAAAAATCCCAAACCTCAGGATTCTTATGATTCTTGGGTAGAGATTGCATGTTTCACTTGGCCCTCAATATTAGACATTTATTGATATAAAGTCCCGAACTGCCTATATTCTGTCAGATATTTTTTTGGTCTCTCCTCCTAAATCATGAGCTAAACCATCACAATATGAAAGGCAAAGATTTGAATCTCTCATTTTCCTTGCTGGGGTTCAGTTTGTGGGTTCCTTTCCGTGCCTGTGGTTGAAGCGGGGATGATGAGTTCTGTAGAACAAGAGGATTGATTTGTTGGTGCTTTCTTTGGCATCTTCCTTTCTGGCAGTGACACCATTGCAGACTAAGAGCAGAGAACAGGGAGTAAGGAAAAGTACAGCATTTCGACTTGGTCCAGCTAATGGGAAATTGCCCAGAGAAAAGGGCTTGTCTTTGAAAGATGCTGATGTGTCATTTTTTATTCCTTACCCCAAACATATTTATCTGCTGAGTCATTAAAGAGAACCAGTTTTGTTTATCTTCGTTGTATTTGTTATCTTGCCATGGAAGAGTTTTATCTATGGTACCATCTTGAATAGATATTGTTTTGGCACAAATAGCAATAATAACTTGAATTTATCTAGTCGGTTTTTTAAGGTGCCTCCAAATTTTTAGACATATATTTTATGTTAAAATTGATAAAGTATTTTCATGAGAAAGGTTAAGAGCAGGCTATTTTCTGATTATAGATAAAAATGAGTTTAGTTCAACAAATACCTATTAAACATCTATTATGTGACTGGTACAGCACTAGGGCCTTATAAAATGATTCGGCATAAGTTAGAGAAGCTGTCCTCTACAGACCCTTCAGACTAAGTGTAGAAAGACACAGAGCACCTCGATTGATACCGATAGAGTTTAATCCTGGGATTCTTGGGCTGAGAATCAACACACTGGTAAATTCCTTGTATACTTACTTCTGATTTAAACCCCTCTCCTCTTTCTCTGTCTTCTTTCCTTCCTAGATCACTAATTTTTGATATCTATTCTCATTTACGTTATCTTTCTGCTCCCCATTCATTGTTTATTACAATATATAATGTAATTTCACCAAGAAACCCAAAGAACTATAGCTTTTAACATCATTATTCTCAGTTCACAGAGAAAGCATGTGCACAGTAGAAGAAAAACATTGGGAAAGAAGACATACATGCTTTCTCCAACAGAGATTTGACGCGAGCCACATGTGTAATTTAAAATTTTTAGCTAGCAACATTAGAAACATTAAGAGAAATAGCTTTTTGATAACTGAATCAATGATCAGGTTTGTAAATCTAAATTCCAATTAATTGAAATTCAACAAGACTAGAAACTCAGTTTCTCAGTCTTAGTTGCTGCATTTTATGTGCTCAGTAGCCGTATGCAGCTATGGAATGACCACTGGATTGGATAGTTGGAGGGTTAGAATGCACTGCAGGCATAAGCATATACACTGTAGTCATGACCTTCGCATTTAATTAAGTCCTAACTTCTTAAATGTTGTTTCTCTGTGTAGACATGCAAAGGAAGGGAGTATGATGGAAAGCTTGCCTGGGACCCAGATCAAGAACTAAAATTTCCCAAGTCCTGTTCAGTGCCCTACTCTGTAATATCTCATTAGGGGAAGGAAAATGTGGGGAAGGAGAAAAGAATGAGAGCTGACATTGGTTTGTGCACTTAATTCACATCAGGTACAAGGCCAAGAACTTGATTTGTATTACTTTTGTTTATTCCTTATAAATAACGTAGCATATATTCTACATTCCTCATTTTACAGGTGAGGAAACTGGTAATCAGATAAATGTAATGACCTGACCAAGATTATTGAATTAGTGAGTGATAGGCCTATGATTTCAGAAAGCTTGGACTGATGCTAGATGTAATGGTTTAAACCCCAATACGGGAAGGGAATCCAAGAAAGGGACTTGTATGTTTCTGCTTCTTCTAATGTTTGCAAATCTATGTTCTGGAGCAAGGTCTCAGGTTGACTTTGGAGGTTCTGATGCATCTATTGGATATACTACAGTGAAAAAAGAAAACAGGGCTCCTTAAATTTCCATCATTGTGTGGAATATTCTTACCTCAACTCTTACGGGGCTTTGCAAGATACAGACCTTGGCAATAAAGATACATGTTAGGAGCAGGGTTCCTGTGGGGGACAGAATAAGGGGACATATCCCATTGTTTAAATATATCCCAGTTTATGAATTTAATGATTGCATATTAGGAATGGTTACAAGAAATTAAGAAGATTGAGACACACTATTTTTTTAGGTTTATTGCTCCTTAGTCCTTGAAATAAAGTTACATTAATTTCACAATCATTTATTAAGCACCTCTTTCCCAGAGTTGGTGGTAAGTGTTGAGACTATACGTGCATATAAATTATATTTTAATAAGCAAAATATATTCAAGGGAAACCTTGTCTTCCTAATTTTTGCTTTAAGAGACGTTAGTCTCTTTCTGTAAGTACTATTATTCCGACCAATATGCTGCTTTGAGTTCAGTGGTTCTTGGCTTATTCTGAGTCAATACCCTGGAGAGCGTCATTGCAATTCTTGATTGATCAATGAATAATGAGTTAATATGTGGACGCACCACATGTGCTGTCTTCTGAGCTGTGTTTTTGACCATTCCTTGTATATTTGCATGTCTGTCAGGTGATATACAGGAAAACAAAAGCAGTAAAAAAAAAAAAAAAATCCTTATAATTTCCTTCCTAGTCATTAGTCCCCACGAGAGTTTGGGTTGGCAAGATAACCTTGATTTAAAACAAAATTATATTATGTGAAGATTCCAACCATTCATTTCGTTTGATCCCCATCTTCCATTAGTGAATTTGCTCAGATAAAATTTTTGTAGATTCCATTTCCTAGAATAAATGATAAATAATTATATCAAAAAGCCACCCCAAACAGCCAAAATTTCTGTCGGGAAATTATCTTGTGCAGTTATTCTCAGACTGAATTATATGAGAAATACCTGCAGCATTGGATAATACAGCTATGGAACTGGAACAACAGATAATAGTGAGGTCAAGAAGCAAAAAGATGTGCAAGCAGAGGGAAGAAGAGTTGTTTTGAAAATGGTATTTCAAAAGCTATGTAGTGATGATGGGCTAGTGTGAATGCTGTAGGAAGTTTCAGAAATGGGTAGAGGGTATAAGCAAGGTTTGCTACTATAGACCAAACCTGGAGGAAAGGACAGACCAATTATAAAAAGGTTAGTTTATAGAGGAAAATAGTAGGGACTCTAAAAGCAGAGTATTTGACCGTTCCTTTAACCCATTATATTTTGGCTTCTAAGTCAAGGAATATGATCGTTGTTCATTGCATTGTTTTATAGGAAAGATGATTGGAAGTTATTTCAATATTATGAAGAATTTGGCAATGTCCACAAAGTGTCCATGGTGTATAACAAATCTTTTACTATGAGTGCTACCTGGAATTATGTACTTGAGAGAGACGATTCTCTTGAAACACATTCATGAAAGGCAAAGATTTCATGTCCCAGTGGATGGAACGAGACTGAGACATTGAGAAACAGTACCAGTGAGAAGGTGAATAAAAATCTCATAAGAACACATAATCAGAGTGAGAACAGAATTCTTCTTGCAGATCATCAAGGAAAGCCTGTGGAGGGAGAGATTTCTCAGCTAAAGATGTAAAAGTTCCATTTCTGGCTTGGCCACTGAATGAATGACTCACTATTTGCCTTTGTCAGCTCACTTATGTGAGCCTTTAGATTTTTCACTGCAATGATCAAGATTAATATGATATATTATAGCATAAAGGTTCACAAGGTTGGATTAAAAGAATTTTATATAGAACAATAGAACTGGAAGAGGTCATTGCCTTCTACCTCTATTCTAAATTGGCACAAGATTCAAAGTTTTGATTATACAAGTGTTTTTCTAATATCCCACTTAAATTATGTAGCAGTTTGGGCTCACTTATTATTATTATTATTATTATTATTGTTGTTGTTGTTGTTGTTGTTGTTATTTTGATGATCATGATTACATCAGCAGTTGACCCATGTCCCTTTAATAAAAGCTCATCATAAAATCGTAGAGAGATGTCATCCCACAGTTTTCTCTTTTCCAATTATTTATGATCCTTCTCACTTTAATAAGTTTGCTTTATAGTCTCTGTGTTCAGTTTAATTTCTCCAGGCTTTTGAAAAATGTGGAAGCTTGAGCCAGACCAAAGCATTTCAGCAAGAACATGACTAATCTCGAAGACAGAGAGAATGGCTGATAATGTATGCCAGTAACTGTCAGTTAAGAAATAATGATACTTCATTGCTGACTCACCATCAGCTAATGGCTCGCTCTGCCCACCCCAACTCCCATTTAGATTTCAGTACACTTTCCATGCACTGAGCTTATGTGTTGCTTTACATCCAGAAAGTTCCTTGGTCCCATTGACCTTCACACACTGTTTGGTTAATTTACATAACTCCGTATTAATCAGACAGACAAGACAAATATGGTGTAGAAAAGTCTGTCTTTGCTGGCCTCCCTTAAACTTGTCCTCATTTCTATCCCCACTATTTCATGAGGAAGAATAGCTTCAATGATTGATTTACTATGGGTCAGACACTGTGTAAGTGACTTATACACATTATTGCATTTGATCTTTATTAGAATGAGGTGATTATTACAATCTCTGTTTTACAGAAGAAGAAACTGAGGCTTAGGTAAAACAACTTGTCCAGGAAGATTTGCTGGGATGTTTGATTCCAAATTCCACGGTTTTCACCACCCTGGCTGATGGCCAGCTTGGGGCTACCTCTTAACTTCCATTAGAATTTCAAGTGAATCCTTTCCTCACAGACTTTTTTCCTCTCTCCAATCAAAAATATGTTCCCAGAAAATGACTTAAGTTCACAGTCAGGTATGTTACTTATAGTAAGAACAGCTAACTTTCATTAAGAGCCTAATATGTTATAAGCCCTATGTCAGAGACTTTACATGCATAATGTTTAATCCTTACAACAAGCCTGAAAACTAGGTATTGCTTTATTTTATAGACCCAAACTCCAAGATTCTGAGAATTTAAATAACTTCCCCAAAGTCATACAGAGAGATAGAAATTGTTTCATCTAATGAGGCATAGTGTTATTTCTATCACATAATGTGAGAAAAATATCAACATTAAGTAAATGCTTTTCTAGTGTTTCTAGATTATCATCAAACAGTAGGGAAAGAATATTGCGTGTCAGGTGAGCTTTGCTATCAGTTCCGAAAACACACAGCTGGTGGCTACATAATTCATCCACTCATGGAACAATCATTGTCCGTGTTTTTTCACTATTCTTTAGTCAGATGTTTGTAAGGAATAAATTACTTAAATACAGCATGCCATTTAAAAATATAGAATAAAAGCTCATATAAAGTGAGGGCGATAGATCTTATAATTCACCCTCCTGCCTTCTGTCAGACAGTAAACTATTTCCTTTAGATGGGTCTCTAGGAATGGATATTTGATAAAAAATATTTTTTTCAATCCAGAAATAGTCCTACTAACATGCTTGGCTATCACTAATTGAAGTGACCATCAAATCTATTGTATATCTCATCTGTCTAACCCAAGTAAATGTTATCTTTTTTGAGAGATAGTGAAAAAATGGAATCTAAGTCCTTCCTAGATTCTAGCTATATCAAGTCTAGAGGAAAACACACTCAAGTGGTTCTATCAGGTTTGACATTTAATAGATCAAAGTAGTAAAAGAGACTTTTTCACTTCATAGGCATCATGAGTTCTCTCTGGATGACCAAAGATCTATCAGTGATTATCATGGACCATTGGGTACCAGTGGAAGTGGGGAAAACTGTTTTGTGCTATCATGCTAATGATATTGCCCGTTCATTTTGAGGAAAAGACACACACACACACACACACACACACACACACGAGTCTTACCTTTATCATAGATATACGTTTGATTCCACTTAAAATGGACAAGACACAGCATTAATTTAATTTTAAATAGAATGTTTGTAAGTTGAAGCTCTTTAAAATAAAATAAATAAAAGCCAATTGAAATGATTGAAACTTTAGAATCAGCCTACTGAATATCTTTTAAACGGATTTTTGTTTAATTCTTTTGTAGAGCAATTAATAATACTAATATAGAAGACCATTTTAGCAGTGTTTACATAATTACATTTGTATCCATACATGTACATTTAATCAAATCTACATATACACACGTAAGATGCATACAGAGAGTGAGAGAGAGGGAGAGGGAGAGGGAGAGGGAGAGGGAGGGAGGGAGGGGGAGAGAGAGAGAGAGAGAGAGAGAGAGAGAGAGAGAGAGAGAGAGAGAGAGAGAGAGCGCGCGCGCACAAGCTCATCATAATTGTAAAGGCAAAAAAATGAATGGTTTGAGACTGAAACACAACATATTGAGGTGGAAGTTTTTATATTTTGAAAAAGATTCTGAAAGCCCTTTAAAGGATTCTCAGAGATTGATTAGAATTATAAATTTGGTATGCAATGTCTCTATTCATACAATTCCCCCCTCATTAGCGTATCCTTTTCCATAATACATTTCTTTGTCATTCCTTCCTTTCTCTCTGATAGAATAAAAATAATTTCCAAGGTCAGATTCTTTCTTGTAAGAGCTTCCCCCCAAGGAGATGCATGCATCTTCTTAATTTATTATATCTCATAATAATCTCTCATAGGAAAGCCGAAGGCAAATTAAAACCACACAGAGATGGTGCTTAAATATGTTTTATACCATTTTCTACTACTGGCTCTTTGTAAAAAGTGTGGATATACTTGTCTCCTGATTATCCATTTTATTGATCATGCAATGTGATATTTTAAATTCTATGCTGTTGTCTATGCTTTTTGTTAGTCAAGCTGCACTTGGATGTGTGAATGATTTTAATATTAACTTACAGAAAATATTATGAGGAAAATGAATATTCTGAAATCTCCGGTTTCTTCTTCCACCCACCCAAAGAAACTCTACGTATCATTTGAATATTTTAAACAAAACATAGACTGCTTATTACCATTTATTGTGGTATTTTTTGTCATGCATACTATTACTGCTGATTAGCAGATAAAACTGGTCATTAAAATTAGGTCATTAATTATGACCTAATTCTGGAAAAAGTTATCATTTCATAATATCCATTAAGATACTGCCCCTGAGAAATATCAAAAGAGCTCTTTAGTTTTCTTTGGTTCGAATGAGTAAACTGACTTCCTTTCTTAATTCTATGAATCTGACACGTCTCATCAACACCCCCAATTGCTCTCAGAAAATCCCAAACCATCTACTGATGAATGAGGTGATCTTGTTGAATTTTTACTTTCACGCTCATTGTCACACAGAGAATTACCTAGACTCTGCTAAATGCAATTGTTTTACCTTCTAAGCAAAGACACAAATTCTTATAGTTCAAGTAATACCAGTGAAGGATGTATTATTTTATTCATTACACGAAATGCTCATGGAAAACAGTCTATCAATTCCAATTATGTTCTAGGAAAGAAAAAAAAAAAAAGCTGAATGAAAAGCCATCCCAGAGTATTTGACCAAGCTGGTTATAGCTATTGAACAATATGTAATTGTAAAAAGTGTGACAAAAAATAAAAATAAACTGAGTATTTGTTAAAGAAATGAAAATATCACAATAAAAGATGTTGGAAAGCAATTTAGCTTTCTACATTACTTCTCCATCACTTGATTATTTTACCGTTTCATTTCTATTTACATACCCAGTTGATTCTTTTGCATCTGGATTTTGCACAATTCTTTCAATATTGTATGGTTCAGTGGCTATAATTACAGGATTGTTAAAGTTCACATATTACTATTCATCTTGTTATCTCTAGTAATGGAAGGCTGGAATAAATGCACATAATTACATGGTTGGTCCTAAATTATTTTTATATTGCTCTTGCTAGGATACACTCGAAAAGCAGCATTTATTCTCTAAGATTTATTTTTGGTGGTAGTGAGTTCTAGCAGAATAAAAGTAATAAATACATAAATGGACTGGTCCCAGGAGCTTACTGTTTATCGTTTTTTTCAAGTTAATTGATCTCTCTGAGCCTGCTGGGGGCAGGAGGTGCTTGGAGTCTATGAAAGTAAACATGTCAGGTATCGTCAGAACTCTGATAACAGGAAAATGTCCCTCATGGTGTAGTTATCCTTTGATCTATCATTCTACCTATCCAGAGCAGACTAACTCAGCAACCTCCAGATCTGTGGGCCAGCTTACTATAAGAGGCAGTTCAATAAGTTTGATTGCAATCTAAAGCAATGCCATGCACTGTAAAAGAAAGGTGATTTTTCTTGTTTGAATTATGCTAGAAATAGTTTCAGAACATCACATTTACAGTAGTCAAGGCATTTTATAGAAATATTAGCAGCATTCAAAAGATCCAAATTATTCATTTTTAAACTTTTCATTGATAGTGCCTGTGATGTACCAGGCATTGGGTTACATACCAAAAGCAGTGTTGTCAGACACCTGTGTAGTCCTTGCAGGTTACAGATGGATGTGAGCTCATTTTACCTTGAAGATCCAGAGACTTAACACATTAACGCATTTGCCTGCACTCACTCAGCTAGTGAAGAGAAAAGGAGATTCAAATCTATTTCTTAAACTGTATTACCTTTCAGTGTTCTTACTATTAACCAGTACTTTCAAGTGCATTTCCCCCCTTTCAACACAGAACTCTTTCCACTCCCTTTTGTCATAGAAAAAAAACAAACCTGAGGTAAATGGGCTTTAAAAGAATCCGTTGTTTTGATTCTTCTCTGAAATGTCATAGAAAAGAAGAGTGAGGAAAGCACTGTAGACATTCTGGCACCTGTCTGGGGCTGGCCTCAAGAATGTCCTTGGTTTGTTGTTTGAGACCTAAGAGTTAAAAAGAAGAGTGCTTTCTGGAGGAATGTGTGTCTGTTTCCACAGTGGGACATTCACTTGTAACACATCAGTGGGCATGGAATCAGTGCCTCCCAGCTCATCTTTCTCTTTAGGGTGGCTGGCTGTGTGCTCTTCAGATGAATAGCTTGCCCTGGAGAGAAATACTGCCTAAATGTTAAGATTAGATTAGTTTTCACACTGCCCCATTTTGCCACTAAATTCAAATCCCTCAGCAATCTACTTCCCAGTCTTCCCCAGGCATGAAATTCAGTTTAATAAATGGTTTGTATGCTATTATTCCTCATCAATATGTAAAAACGGAAAGGGATTTTAAAAATCCATACATGCTGGTAAAGATCTGAAATGTGAACTGATGAGAAAAAGACATTCTTAAAAGTGTTTCTCATGTTCAATGAAGTCATTGCTCCTATTAATATGAAGGATATATATATAATATACAAATATATATTATATGTATATATATAATATTCAAAATATTGAAGTACAGTTGAAAGAATCTTAACTATGTATAACAAAGCGTATATAAATATGACTCCTAAAAGAATTACTCCAAAAATTACTTGTCGCTTCCTTGACCCGTTACCACTCCAGCCAATATCATGTAAATATCAAGCAAAGAATGGTTTGTTGGTACAACTGCATTCATTCACATGGAACTATTCATTCACGTAGAACTCCCTTCTAATCCTCAATCTCCAATCAATTGGCTGTAAAGATGGCTGCATCTGTGATGCTCTAAGAATCATGCTAAGCGAAATGAAGTCAGACAGAAAAAGTTGAGAACTTTTTCTGACTTCACTCATATGTGGGGTAGAAAACTGAAAGCAACAAACAGATGAGACTAACCAACAAAAACTCGTAGACACAGATGACAGTTTAGTGGTCACCAGAGAATAAGGGGGGAGGTAGCAAAGCGTAAAGGGAGACAGATACCTGGTGACAGAAGGACATTTGACTTTGGGTTGTGAACACACAATGCAATATATAGATGATGTATTATAGAATTCTACACTTGAAACCTATATAATTTATTAACCAATGTCACCCCAATAAATTTATTTATTTTTTTTTAAAAGAAACACAGGACAGAGAAATGGGAAACAAGCTCTCGGTTTATTACATGAATTCAAACAGCTTTCTTTGAAGGGAAACTTGTTCTTGAGGGACGTGATGCCACAGATAAGGTTGCACATTTAGAAACATTGGTACAAGTGTGGGTTCCTTTTTAATTGCAGTTTTAAAACTATCAAGCTTCAATCTTCAGAACCTCTTTTGAAGAACCCAGTTCTTATGGCCCATGTGTTAGATAAAATGCATCTTTTCTTTAGGACTGAGAACTCACAGAGGTGTGGTATGTTTCATATTTGCTAATTATATGACTATTATGAACATGGATGATACACGTGAAGTGTTGCATTTTGAGTACACGGTTGCCGGTCCAAATTCATAGCCAAGAAGCAAAGATGTCGATGCCGTGCAATCCTATTAATCTAGGATATTGCTTGTGTAGATTAGAACCACTCAGACTCCACCTTTTAGTTCTAGTTACTTTATATATCTATACTGAGCTATCAAGTTTCCTTTTATGATAATAAAAATGCTAAGCGGAAGATATTTGAATGTTCCATCACCTGACTGACAAGTGTTTATTAGGCACTTACTCTGCGCCCAACACAATGCTATACATGATCAAAAGTAGTGTGGAAACTTCACACAGCACCTCTGGCTTCCAGAAACATACCATTTATTTGAGGAACGATAAGAATACGTGAAAAAATTAAGCTTTATGTAATACCTTAAGGTTCCCAGCTTAGTATTCTGGTATTGGGGTTTCCCATCCACAGGTTCTTCATAGACTACATTCAGCTTATCTTTTCACTGTGCAAACATTTGCTTGAGGAAGAAACTTGGAAAAAATGCAATCCTGGATATGATTGGAGCCTCTGAAACCACTGAAATGCCAATATGCATGCCGTGACAGTTTTGTCTTTCCAGTGACATGTGGTGTGGCGTGGCTTTGTTTTTGAGATAGCCATTGCTCAGACTTATGTATCCAGAGAAATCTGTCTCAGCAGTACCTCTGTGTCTCCTGTTGGTGTCTGACAAGTATCTAGTAAATTAATGAATAAACGAGAGAACAGATTCTGTGAATCCAAGATGAGTCACAAGGTTCGGGTTTGGTTTCAGATATCAGCTATAAAGTCTGAAATGTCTCATTGGTACAATGAGAGTTACACTCTCAAAAGTTGTCCTTGACTCAGTGAGTGGTAGGAGAAATTGTTTTGGGTACTTTTATATATAAAGCCCAGTGCCAATCAAGAAAGATGAAATACTTGGCAGGTATTTGGGCTAATGACCTCTTCTAATATGCAATTCCACTTTTCTTGTTCTCAGACCAAACCAGATACCCCATGATGTGCCCATTGAAGGCATCCTCCCTGTCTTCATTATCGATTTCTTTCATTTCACATGCAGAGGTCTGTTATCTTTGCTCACCCCAAAGAGCAAGGGATGGGGCAAAGGTTCTTCTGAGAAAATGTTCAGGACTCTGGAACACAGGACGCATGCTATTAATATTTACCATCTCCTCACCTTCACCCTGATGCTGGCTGAGGTACAGGGAGAGAAACCGTGGGGTCTGACCACATCCACAGCCAATTATCAGGAATGACCATCATCTGATCACCCCTGCTGGGTGCCTGATAAGAACTGAGTGTCAGCAAAGAACTGGTGCATCTGTCATCGGCTTTCTTGTTCAGATGTCAGAACATCATCAGTGAATACACACAGAAGAAAATGTGAATTGTGAAAATAAGTGGTGTAGACAGAAAGGCTAGAAGTTTCTAGCAGTGTTCTAATAGCACTTTATATGGAGCTCTATTATAATGCATTGTCATTATATGTTTACATGTCAGTTTCCCCTTCAAACTGTAGAATTCAGCAAAGCAGGGGCCATGTCTACCTCTTCTTTATTCCCAGGACCTATCCTGTCTCCCCGAAAATAAGACCCAGTCTTATACTAAGTTTTGCTCCAAAAGAAGCATTACTGCTGATTGTCCGGCTAGGTCTTATTTTCGGGGAAACACGGTAGCACAAGTTAATATATGTCATAAGCATTTCACAATTATAATTCATTCATTTTGTTGAACAAATTAAAAACCTTTAAAATTAAAGTTCTTGATTATTGGAGGCTAACTTATCAGCCAATTGACATCATGTAATACTAGCTGAATGAAAGAATAAACAAATGGATAGAGAAATTACCATTTAAGGCCAAACTTAAATCACTTTTTTAGGCTTCAACATTGCTATTGTGGTTTTTTGTTTTGGACTTGATTGCAAGGACCAACAGAGCACTTTACGAAGTGTATCACTTTTTCTGCTTAGTTCTTTGCAAGCTATAGGTGCCCTTTTTCTCCCCGCTTACTCTATTTCATCTACTGGCTATTCAACTGCAGGCCTCCTTAAGAAAATGTAATTACTTCTTTCAAAATTTCCCTAAAAGCTAGAAGTTTTTTCAGGACAAAAATCTTAACCTATATGAGAGCAATGTCTTTCCTTAAAATCTTTTCTGAGCTGAGAGTGCTCTAGAATCTAGAATGATGCTGGTGAATCCTTAGGCATAAGGTGATAGTTGTGTAACGGTGTTTTCTGGTAAGTGAAGAAGGTGGTGAAATGGGGATTCTCGCTCAGACATGCAGGCGTGTGAGACTCAGGTTTAAGGTACTTCAGTAACGTTTTTGTGGCGGGTGGGTATTGTGGTTGAATGCTTCTGTGCGGTCTGGGCTCCTGGGGTTCTTCCCACGTTTGTATGACAGCTGCTTCCTCAATAATGTGGCAGGTGCGTGGCGTAGGTTCTGCCTACTTTCTGCAAGTGGACAACCTTTCCTGCATCTAAAAGGTCTCTCCTGTGGTGCTGGAATGCTTCTGACAGCATTTCAGAGTTGTGATGGCAGGACGATAGCTTCATGGTAGAGGACTGCTATTCTTTAAAATGCCACTGATGTCAGTTCAGACTGTAACCATTTTTATGCCATTGTCAAATGGAATAGAGTCAGAGCTCAGGGAATCACGAGACTCTCAGGATGAGGCAAATTGGGGAGAGTTTAATTGGCTCTGTGGTCACTTCCCCACTCCCCTTTCATTCTGTTTTGTTTTGTTTTGCTTTGTTTTTCTCCATGAAACATTCTTCCCAGTTTCTGCCAATAAAATTTTAACTTTTTGTACTGGTTCCCCCTTCTTTTCTACATTCAAGTATTATTCCTACTGGACGAGTAGAGATATGATATCTACAAAGTGCATTCTCTGGGTATAAGGCAGGTATGGAGGTAAAAATCTTGCAGAACTGAAAAAGAAACACAAGGTTCCCATCAGGATTTCTGAATGTACTCTGACATAGGATCTCCTAAGCGCTTCAGAATCTGTTCAACGGATTCTGTTGTTTCCAACAAAGAGAAGGCCGAGCTCATCTCGGGGGCATCCTGACAGGAAACTCCACCGCATTGGGTAGGAGTCAGGAGACCTGAATATTAGTTCCAGCGTAATATGGGATTGTGAGATATTAGTCATGACAGATTCTTTCGGCTGCTTTTTGCTCTTTGAGGCAAGGAGGGTGGGGGGAGAAGCTATACCATGTTGGACACAGAATCAGGGTTGGGGATGGGGGTGCAGTGCCAGTACTGGATTGCCAACTACATCAATGTTTCCAAAGGCTCTTCCAGGGGTCTGCTAGGTGTTCACAGGTATTTCAAAGAAGAAAAAAAAAATGTTTTCCATTGGAATCAATTTGCAAAAGTTTTAGTCAAACAAAGTTAAATGACTTTTTGTTTATTTGTTTTTTATAATAGGATCCTTGAAAATTCTCAATAGGATAACGTGCTCTGTGTATTTCTGAAAGCAGGGTGTGGGGGGGATATATAGTATTGAACAAACATTTGAACATAAAATACCTTTGGGATATAACATCTCTATCTGTATCCCAGTGCTGCTTGAAAGACTTTGTGAAACGTTGAACTATGTGATCTCTGAAAGTTCTTGAATTCTATTGTCAGCAGAGTCACTGGCACTTCCAAGCCTTTGCCTTTCCTCTGTCTAGTGCTGACTCCTCTGCCTCGCCAACTTCGTCTTTTATGCTTCTTTTCTCTGAAGAAGATGGACCCTGTTTGCCCTCTCAGTACCCCTGAAAAATGGAAAATCATTTTCTTCCCTTCTTGTTATCCTGGAGCCTATGTATAATTCATCATCCTTCGTCAAAAGGAAATTCCTTGTATAAGTGCCCCCCTTCCCCAGTTTTTGTCCTGTTAGTTTTTGTAAAGTAATTCCATAACATCCAGATTAACAAATAATTACAACATAGGAGGCACAAAATAATATTCCAAAGTTTTTATACATTGACTGCAATTAATTAGTGGTGAACCATTACACGAATCATTAGGAAAATTGTAAAGACATTAGATAGAGAATCAGCAACTGGTAAATTGTTTGTCCAGGATTATTTTGGGTTTCTATTTTACTTCCAAGTATAATACAACTTAGAGTTTCACATTTTATCCTCCAGAATCCCTCTGAACTATCATCTGAATAGGTATTCATAAGCTTTTGTACTCTGAAGTAGCCTTTACTTGACCTCTCATTTATTCTACAGTATTTAAACAAGATTGGTGGGTTATAAACTTGGCTTCTCTACGTTTTAAATGGTGTGACTTCTCTGTGCCCGAGTTTCCTCCTCTGCAAAATTCTTCTCATTGACTTATGAGAATTAAATGAGCAAATATCAGTAAAGGATATAGACCATCCCTGGTACATAGTAAGCCCTTATTAAATGTTAGCTATTGGTATTATCATATGTAGAATATCTCTGAAAAGATATGTAAGATAAAGGTAGCAGTTATTGCTTGTGTAAAAAGGTACAAAGGAACTGCGGAGCTGGAAGACAGAGACGGGGATAGATTAACTTTTCACTGCATACGGTTTTATACTGTTGAATTTTTGACATCATACATGTGTTTCACCTCAAAGAAAATCAAAATAAAATAAGCATCAATAACTCCACTTTACAAGTGAGGAATTGAGGTTCTAGCTTTATAATTAACTTTTCTTGTTCCATATGTACTACATAAGAAGATAGTAAAGTCAGAATTTGGACCAGGTGCTCTTTTTAGTATGTCACTTTTAGAGAGACAGGAAAAAGGTAAGAGGTATATATGTGTGTGTCAGGATGAATGGGTGGTGGTAGCATTGGATATTTTTGAAAAATTTTGATACTATTGAACTCTTTCCCTAAATTCTTTAGATTTTGACACTGGGTGTTTTCATTTGTTTGTTTTTTCATTCATTTCTCCTATAAGTTAACACTCATTCTAAAGCCTTTACTTCTAAGTTGGACCTCAGCAGACTACACAGTGTGAACATGTGAAGGAAAACCTGCACGGGGGTCAGGGAAATACAATAAATTTGCACCATGGAAGTTAGCGTATAAGGTCTGACAATTAAGTTCACGAACTTGTTGCAACGCTATAGCTAACATTTTTTTTTTTTTTTTTTTATCAGAGGGATTATTCACTATGAATTTTACTAGCTGGACAAACAGTTAACCAAGTTTGCTATTTGGAAGTGCTGCAAAGGCTGCGTGAAAAAGTGAGATGATCTGAACTTTTCATCAACGATCCATGGCTCTTGCATCACGACAATGCACCAGCTCACACAGCACTGTCTGTGAGGGAGTTTTTAGCCAGTAAACAAATCACTGTATTGGAACACCCTCCCTACTCACCTGATCTGGCCCCCAGTGACTTCTTTCTTTAATTGAAAATAAAGGAAATGTTGAAAGAATGACATTCAGGACATCAAGGGTAATACGATGACAGCTCTGATGTCCATTCCAGAAAAAGAGTTCCAAAATTGCTTTGAAGGGTGGACTAGGCGCTGGCACATAGCTTCCCAAGGGGAGTACTTCAAAAGTGATCATAGTGATATTCAGCAATGAGGTATGTAGCACTTTTTCTAGGATGAGTTCGTGACCTTAATTGTCCATCCTGGTATGTTTGCTTGGCATCCAACCCTCTTAGGCCTTTCATTTGCTTTGAACATTAAGCCTCCCATTTTCATCTGTCCTTTTTTTTTTTTTTAATGAAATGGACATGCAAAACCCACTTAGCCTCTTCTCTCTCTTGGACAAAAGAAGCGATTGTACCATGAATCCATCATGTATCCCAAGGACAAGGAGGCAGCTCAATATTTGTCTCTAAAAAGCCTTTCATTCATGTCTTTTCATGTAAGAAAAACAATTTGGCAACTTTTTTTTTTTTTTTTCACAGCTTGTAAATTCCAAGAAACTCCATATCTTTTCTTTTGATTTGTTCTGTAGCAAAGAACATAAAGGGGGTCTTTGTTCAGCAGTGCAAATCCACAATACTCACAGCATCTCAGTCCCGGCTACAACATGATTTCTAAAAGTTTATGCAGGGACCATCTGAGTAATAAATCACAGAGGAGAAGGAGGCTTCAGCCAGTCACCCCTTAGCTACTGCCTGAATGAGCGCCACGCTTTATCATCTCAGAATGAAGCTGCTTCAAATGCACGCCTCATTTTATTACCCACTGTAACCCATCTAGATTCATTTAACTTCGTATAGATTTGCTTCCTCTTAGCATTCATATCTTCCCCAGACTTTTCATTAATATTATGATACTTGAATAGGCGTATGCCCCTCCCTTGCCCGTATAATGTAACAGCTCTAAATCCGCATTTGGTGAATGTACATCATTGCTGTTCAAATTAGGTCAGTGTTTTTATTTCATTATTCTGGAAGTCCTCTTAGCTGCAAAATCAAGCCTGACATCTTTTACCCGAAGCAATGCTTCTGGCAATTGTTTCTTAGAGGTTCTTGCAAACCAGGAATTGCCAGACTGATCCCCTCCCCCAGCCCTTTTTGTCCAATTTGGTTTGGTTTTATGTAACCATTTAACATATTTTTATTAAGTGGTGATTGAAAGGAATATAAAATAGGAAAAGTTAAATGATTTGTCCTCCAGGGGCTTTCAGTCCACCGTGGGGGTGTTAGAATGGGCAAAAGGCAAAGAGGAAAGAGAAGGCAGATAAGCAAATAAAGCTCGCACTGCCCTACGGTTTTTGCTGTGCTGAGTTATGTCTAAAGCATAGTGGGATCAGAAGAGAAGTCTCTCAACATTTACTGAGACTTGAGAATGAGTTTTTTCTTAATAATCTATAAACTGAAGTCCCACTTGTTCTAAATGCGCCTTTGGATCACAGATTTACCACTGCATTTTTGAATGAGAAAATGCAAAAGGAAAATGAGCTAAATTTGGTTTAAGAGTGAGGAACTACCCATACCAAGTCAGCCATCTTTCCCCAGCAGAGATGAAAAGACATTCACGAGTTATTAGTATGTTAACCTGGAGTTTGGGCCTTGCTTCTCAATGAGGGGCTACGTCTCTTAGACCACAGACATTTTCTTTTTCCTGGCTTTGTAATTGTGAATATATTTTGGATCTGAGAGCTTTTTAATGACAGGTTTCAGAGCCTGACACCCTGGGGTTTAAATTCTCACTTAAACACAATGTCATCGTGAGAACGTTATTTAATCTTACTGAGTCTATTTCCTCATCAAAAAATAAGGCTAATACTAGTACAACCTCATAGAATTGTTAAGATGATTAAATAAAATAATGCATGTGAAGCTCTCAGCACAGCATCTGGCATACGATAAACCCTCAGTAAATCGCCTCTGCTATCGTTACTGTTTTTATTACTTGGCTAGCCTTTCTCGCTTTGTTTTGGGAAGTTCTCTGCCTCCATTTCTACATTAGGTAGTTTAAGACTTTGGTTGCAATACTTAGATGATAATTTAAATAGTGTCTGCCTGAATCAGAAACCTCTACTTTTTTTTGTGTTTGTTTTTTGGGTGAGGAACTCTGATTTTAAAGTACATTTTATGTTTAGCTGCTGCTGTGTGCAGATGATTTGTAGGTGCATCTTGCTCTATTCAGCCTTCAGGAGCCGAGCCTGTGTGAAACTCCCCCTGGGTGTGTGGACTTCTTCCTGTTTTCCTTAGGAAACCAAGACAGTTCCCTTTGTCAGATGATTTCATTGTTCCAGCTCCCCATGGAGTTTTGTGGTGCACAGTGACAGATCATAACAGACAGGCTTATACCCCTTAAACCCAGCGCTGGACCCAGGTTCGTTCTCCATCAAGGGCTGTCAATTCATCTCACTCGTCACCATGTGGACCTCTCTCCTAGCCATGTGTACAGACACTTTAGGGGGAGAGGTAATTTTTCCTTCTTTTGGAGTATTTCTTGTTGAACAATGTGGTATGTGATTATTAGAGTCACCAAGTGAAAGACTGAGTTTCTTTCTATTATTTCCCCCATTGTAAAGCACTGATGCCAATTAAGTCACTAAAGCCGGCCCCAGAGACAGTCACAGGGGCTGTGTGAATAAGGGCAAGCCTGGTGTGAGTCTTGGCTGGCTGCCTCTCAGCTTCCTTGGCAAGTCAGCCAAGCCTTTCTTTTCCCATCTGTTAACTGGGGGAATAATAGCAATGGCCTCGTGGAGGTGTTGTGAGAATCCAGTGCCTCAGACATGGTAAGGACTCAATGATTGTAAGTGGTTGTATTGTCCTTTTAGTTCTACAACCCTGTTGCTTTTGTCCAAGAGTCAAAGATGAGAGGGTTCAATATCTAGGGCTTTATCCTTGAAGGACCCCTGGAGGATGCTGGATTCATGAATGGTCTCTCTCTGAATAACCAAAAACTCTAAAAGGAACCAGTAAAAGTCAAGTTTGAACGATATTGTGAAGAGTGGACTTGGAAGCAAAATGCAAGATAGGAATAAAGAAAGAAAGGTTGTGTCTGAGTTGTATTTTATTTGCATTTGTTAACTGGAAAAGGGTCAGGAGGTAATCAGCCCATGATGTTGAAAGCAGTTTGGCAATATCGTTACAGACATAGATAATTTAAAAAAAAAAATCTACATGGAACAGTCTGCTTGTGACCTGCTCAGCATCCTTCATCTCTCCTTTACCATTCCCATCTTCCAACTCCAGCCCTCCTCTGCCCACCCCTTTCTCCTGCCACAGTGTAAAGCAAATTATATTTTCCAAAATATGTAAACGAAAGTCAGAAATAAGGCAATTCACAGTGTTTCAGTGACAATTTGAAATTTTTCTGAAGACTGGGAGATTCTCCCAGATTCTTCCAAATTGTGCCTCCACCCCAGCCTCGTAAGTGACTGTTCCTTCATCCAAACACTGGAATGCCACTATAAAGCTCCAAGGTTGTCATTATTTCGCAGACAATGACAATTCCTTGGGACGTAAGATAATGTTTATTAAGTCAGAATGTGTGCAGAAGTACATTTTTAATCGCACTATATTTATCTGAATAAGTATAATGGACCAGGGTGGCCCACATTGTAAAATGAATTACAGGATTTTAGTATTCTATTCCATACTGAATTCTAGAACCATTTCGATATTGGAGATTTTCTATCAGATGAATTCTGTGGATTCAGTAGGATTCATTTTGAGGAATCTTTTTGAAGCAGAAAGAATTTATACTCAAGGCACATTAGTTGGGTTCTAATCCCAGCTCTGCCATTTACTATTGGGGGACTCTGGACAAGTCATTTAGACTTTTGGGGTCCATTTTCCTTATCTTTAAAATAAAGTTAAAAGATTTTCATCCTGCTTCAAATTGGCATAGATGTGAGGCTCGAATAAAATAATATTTTTGAATGCACCCAGAAAACCATAAAGCATTCTGCAAATATTTTCTAACAAAATAAACAAATGTATAGTTAATGTCTTCAAAGAATGTCATAAATATCATGAAACCACAATGTGTGCTGTATCACAGCTTGGGAGAGATTAGGATGAAAAACTATCTATAATAGAATGTCCAAATACAAAAATGTGTAGTGTCTGACTTTAGTTTTTCAATAGGAGGACATTGGAACCTGGGTCCTGCAAGAATTAATGAGAATTACACAGATTCCAATCTTCTTCATTACCCCATTGGTCATGTCTAATAACTTGCCATGAAATTGCATTGGTTTCTACAAAGTGACTGTATATGCCGGTTCCCCTTTTCAATGAAACATATTATCATAATACATTTGTCTACCTTAGCGTTCCAGTTTTAGGAAAAGGCAAATGCTGGCTTTTTTTTTTTTTCCCCCCAGATGAAAGGTTTTAAAAACCTATGTGCTATATTCCCTCGTAGAGAAGGGGGATTTCTTCAGTGTTCAGCAAGTAATCTTTTTATGGTGTAGGTAATAAGGAACCTGACTGATAATTGTTATTCTAGGTAGTGTGAGAATAGAGGCTTGCTCACACGATGCTATGCTGGCGTGTCCAGATAGACGCAATTACAGCACAGCAAATTAGCATACTGTGAAAGAGAACAACACAACGAATAAGAAACACAGATAAGGAAGGCTCTGCTGCAGAAATGAAGAGAAGGGCAAGAAATCAAAGCCGAATATTCCGGTGGCTGCTTACAGAAGAAACAAGGGCAGGAAAAAATGGAAAGTCTTTCATAGAAATATAGGATAAAGAGATGGGAGAGATGAAATATACTCCCTTCCAAATAAAGGTTATTATATATGTAATGGATTCAATAAGATTGACTGTGTTTTAAAGTCTGTTACAAAGAACAAATTTAATAGACTAATAAGAAGAAAAGGACATTAAAAAGCACATATTGATTAAAACAAAAGTTAAAGTTTGGAATATTTATTGTATGCAAGTCAGCAAACAAAGCTGACCTAGATACAAGAGTATTACTGGAATTTGTTAGAGTATACATTGACTGAATTTCGCTATTTTTGTATAATAATTATGACTAGGATAGAGAGCAGACATTCTGACTTTAAAGAATCAGTTGATAGGGGGATAGTTCCTTCAAATTATCATGATAGGCGTTGGATGTGAATATTTTGTAAACACAAATTGCAATATTAGGCAAAATTTATATTTTGAGGTATGTAGAGAAATCTAAAATGATTCTGTAATACTTTTTCAAATTGTGTTGAAAGGAATCGTCACTTATGTTAATGTATTATTTAACTAAGATGTCTAAAGAACACACATGTCACTGAGCTTAGTTCTGGGGACACAGAGAAGTGGAAATAATAATGATAACGATAGTTAATATTCATTTCATATATTTCATCTGCCACTGTGGTTAGTGATTTAACTAAAATGTCTTATTTATCACAGCATATTAGGTAGGCACACTTATGACTTTGATTTTTCAGATATGGGTATTGAAATCCTGAGAGTTGAAAGAACTTGCTCCAAATCACAAGCTAGTACACAGTAGAGTAGGGTTTTTTGCCAGGTGGTCCCAAGATAATATTTGTTGAAGGCCTATTAATAATCAGGCATTGAGATGGAATTTACATACATTAGTTATCTCAGTGGTTCTTAACCCGGGGTGCATATCAAACGCACCCAGGGAAGCCTTTTAAAACCCTGATACCCAGGACCCACACCAGGCTAATTAAATCAGAACCTCCGGGGATAGGAGACAGGATTTGGCATCAGTGTGTCTTAAATATAAACATCAGTATATATAAATATAATATAAATATCATTGGTTTTAAAAGCGTCCCAGGAGATTTTAACATGCAGTCAGGCTTTTGGATCACTGTGCATTTAATATTCAGTGCAAAATCTATACATTTGCATTGCAGTGTTCCTATTTTATTTATGAGGACTGCGAATCAATGGCGGTAACTGACTCGCTCCATCAAGGTCACTTACGTGGTAAATGGCTGAGCTGGGATGGAAATGCAGTGCTGTCTGGCTCAAGAGCCCCCCTTCTTCCCGATGCCTCAGTGTCTAGCCATTTTGACTGGGGCAATAAATTCCTTGTTCCTGTTATTTGATGTTCATTGTAGAATTTCGCTTCAGCCTCAATCTTATCTTATTATATTCACTACTGAAGACACACAAAGGGCCTAGTTAACAGCATCTTTTGAACAGACCATCTGAGTGGAGCGTTGTACTAATTGCTGTGGAAAAGCACAGGGGCAGATATGTAAATGTTCCCTCTTCAGAGATCTCTACCTTTCTGCAACCATTCAAAACCTGGGCTCCATGACCTGACTTCTGGATGGCCCATAAAAGTTCATAAATCATTTGGGAAGTATCTTTAACTTTCATTAGACACAGCAGAGGGCCACAAGCCAAAAGACTTAAGAACTGCTGCCTTGCTTCGTATACAAGGGGTATGATTCCAGAAGCAGTGGCACTGTCTCTCGAGATAACTTCATGAAGGCAAAGCAATACCCTTTCATGGTGTTTTGGAGTTTGATAGCTGTCAGAAAACGTCTGCAGTGAAGTCTGGGAAAAGTTATATATGTTTGTGGTGTGTGTGTGAGTGCATGTGCATTTAATGAAATCCAGGATATGAATTTAAAACAATAGAACAAATTTCATTAGTGGCTCAGAAACAAGTTCTGAACAAGGATTTTCTTGTTCCTAGCAATAAAACATTATTGAGAAAAGTGACTGTTAGCATAATTTTGAAGAATTGTATTCATTTGCATACACCCACACACACACAAATTGCAAATAAATCCACACATATATATCTATATACTATATGCATATTACCGTATATACACATATATACACTATATGCATTTACATGTACATGCTGGCGTATTTATAGAAAATTGATTTCATTATTCCATAGCAATTCCTCCTATATAATCCATTATTTTAAAATATATTAATAATTTTCATCTTGACATAAACTTAAATGAGTAAAAGGTCTATAATGTTGCATTTGTTTGTATAAGGGACATAATATGGGTGATATTTACATGATTATAGATTTACAAATATATTTTCTGATGTATTTATATATGAAATTGCAAATATATCTAAACAGTGTATACACATATTACTGATATGGGATGTATGTATATTTACAACCATGTGCCTTGTGAACTCTGAATTTTGGGTAGAACAGATGTTCAACGTCTGTGGTTGATTGTCAAAATTACTTACAGAGCTTTTTAAAAACCTGAGTCCTACTTGCCTGGTTCTGAGTTACTGGGTCCACAGTAGCCCTGGCCTCTGTGTTTTTGGAAAGTTCCTTGAATAATGATGCTGCTTTGCTTGAGAACCATCCATGTAGCCTGTGCACAGGCAGAGAGGAGGACGCAACGATGCCAGACAATAGACATTTTCGTAAGTAAAGGAATAAGAGGCCAGGAAAGCTCCACCCTGGAGGGTGGCAGTGCATGTGCTTGTTTATATCATACCTGCTGAGCCCTTGCTATGTTTATCCTTTTACTTGATTTTACACAAACAAGATGTCAATAGTGATCATTAATGCCAGTGGAAGGATATTATTTCTTTAAAACTCTGCTTGTTTTCCGATGACTCCATATATGACCTAACAGAGGAAATCTTGGACAGAAAATAGCCCCTTTCACACCACTGTCCATTGGTCAATGCACTGTTTATTCAACATCATTTTCCCACTGAAGAAAGCAAATCCTGCCTTTAGGGAATGACAGCTGATCTCGTTGGGAAAGAGATGTTAGGAAAGCCAGAGGCAGCTGTCTCGGGACTATAATAGGGGGGTGCGATAGGGACAGAACCTAATTTGAAATAGATAAAGGGAAGGGTTTTTCCTTCCCTCTTAACTTTTTTTTTTCTTTTCTGAAGCATACATAGTTCTTCAGCTAAGTAGTACTTTGTGATGCTTGTGTGGCCCTTCCCCAGACCCATCCAAGCACTTGAATGGACCATTTCCTCCTTCACACCCTTGTCCTGACTTCTGTCTATATCTATCTTGCAGATGATCGTTTGCCAGTATGTCTGTTTTTAAATTGTAATGTCATTGGTACCAAGACCCATATCTTAATTATTTTTCTTGGTTCTCAGTAAATGTTTGTCGAATCACTCAATAAACACTTGAATGAACAAATGAACTATACGCTGAGAAGTAACCCCTTGAGATCTTCACCTTTCTTTGTGAATGAGGCTTTTCCTCTCTGTTTCTCCTGAGCTACACGATTCATTATCTACATCATAGGTGATCTAGGGTAAGGTTGAATAACAACCTCCAAGTTAAAGATGAAAAATCGTACAGTGTGTTTAGCACCTAGGTATAATCACAAAACAATGGCCTTTAATTTGGGGAGGGAAGGAGAGAATAAGTCATCAAACCCAGAATCCATTCATTTGGCTTAGATATTAGTGCTTCTTCTCAACATGGAACTGGAGGGAGGGGAAAAGGTGGAATATGGGAAGAGAATATGTGGCAACTTTTGTCATCTATGAGTGATTGGGCCTGGACTTTATGTCTTCTAGGAAGGCACGTTGACAATAGGCAGAAAATCCTTAGGTAGAATTCCCCGGCTGACAGCTTGCCAGTGAAATAGTGCATTTACGTTGAATCCCAATGAAGTGCTAAGACAACATCTCGAACATTTTTTGCTTAATGAGATTCTGTACGTGGCTAGCAGGTCAGCAGTCTGGTGTACCAGTCAGACTTCAGTCTATAGATGCGGTCTTGAATAAGGACCCTGAGCTCATAGATGACATATGACACTTCCCTTTCTTCCTTTGCACTGACAGCAACAATCAGCTTCCATCATGGATCCAAGCAGTGAAGTTGAATGGACCAGTAGCTCCATCTTCAGAACACTCTGTGAACTAGACTCATGCCATCCCCTCCCCATCCCAATTTTACACACAGGGATACAAGTGTAGTTTCTTGGGAAGCCATGGAAGAATCCATGCCTCAAGCAGTGTTGTTTGGGTAGGTGCCTTCTGTACAACTGTGTTAGTGTCTTGTGAAATTTCCAAGACTTGGCTACAAACTCTCCAGCCCTCTCTTCTTTTTTCAAATTACCCATGTAGACTTACCCATGTAGGAACCTCTTAGAATACCCTGTCAGGAAACTGTTTTAAGATATTTTAACTTAGCAGTGAATCTGAGAGAAGGATGTGAATGAAAATGGTTTCAAAAACAAAACACTTTGAATTCGAATTATGCTTTTCATCTAATAACCACTGGGCCCCAGACAAACTAACTCATCTATTCTCTGCACGTCTCAGGGAAGCAAGCAGATGGAAGATACTTACTCAATGGCATATTTAACAATGGAAAAGCAGGAACAAGGAGAAAGTGTAAAAATTTCTTAAGATCTGTAGAGGCTTGGCAACTGTATTTCTAGCAAAACTCTTGGCTCTATGCCTGTTCTATGCCCATTTAAATAATGAAATTATGCTGTTAAAGTAAAAGAGACACATGTGATAGGAGAATCCAAGCTGGTACCATTTTTAGACATCAAAGCTGGGGGTTCAGCAATTCTCCAAGAAGGCAGGTAATGCTGAGAAAGTTCCGTAGGCCATGGCCCCAAAGGAGCCCATCCTTCTCAGAATTCCAGAATGTATGTGGCTCTCCCAAATCAATAGATTTAGTTATGCCTTCACCTATCTCATGCTCTGGTAATTTCTCCAAATTTAAATGTGCTGACCAAATGCAGTGTCTTTATAGCTCCCAGAGTTGATCTCATTAATTCGTCTCCCTTAAACTTAAGAAAAACCCTTGACTCTGAGTTTAGATACCAGCATGTCCTAATATGCATTCTCATGGAATTCTGAGTTCCCCGGTCCTCTACACATCTCCCAAACCCAATTTATTTTGCTGCTGAAAAATACCTCAATACAGTTTAATTATTAGCATGGATTTCTCCAACTTCCTCAGAGATACGCACATTATACATGAACCCTGCCTCAAGTTAGGCACCCTTTTCCTAGCTGGAAGTTTAAAAAAAAGAAGAAAAAAAAAAAGATCACTTTGAGAATAATGAAAGAGTCTACAAAGGGCATGCTGGGGTGCAAGGGGCCAACCTAGTAGAGGATGAGAAAATGGTATAAATCAGTATAAACTCAAGAACTGAAGAAATGTACTGATTAACAAAACAAATATTTATTGAGTACCGACTCTCTGAAATATGTTGAACTCAGGGCTATGGGGAATGCAAAGAAGTTTATAATATGACTACCCATATTTGTTTGCTAGGGCTATCGTAATAAATTAAGACAACCGGTAGCTTAAAACCACAGATGTTTATTTCCTCCCAGTCCTGGAGACTAGATGTCCCAAATCAAGGTGCTGTCAGGGCCACGATATCTTTGAAATCTCTAAGGGAGAATCCTTCCTTGCCTCTTTCTAGCTTCTGGTTGTTACCAGAAGGTCTTACCATTCCTTGGCCTTACAACTGTATCACTCCAATCTCTGCCTCTGTCACTGTGTGTGTGTGTGTGTGTGTATCTTTACATGACCTTTTTATAGGGATCCCAGTCATTGCATTTAGGGCCCACCTTAATTCAATATGACTTCATCTTGACAGATTACATCTGTAAAGACCTGATTTGCAAATAAGGTCACATTCTGAGGTTTCATGGTGGGCATGAATTTTAGGGGGTTACTATTTAACCCAGTGCACCCCTTGAAAAGATCTTGTCTTTTGGGGGCTTACTCAATGAGGTTTATACATGGTGTGCCATGGCTGTCCAGAGAAGGAAGACCAGTGTTCTTATACAGGCTCTGGAATTGCTACGTGGGTGCAGGTCTGACAGGTGTTATATTTTTCTTAGACCGATGGTATCCAAGAATACATTTTAGACTGTGACCTACTGTGTGCCAAGTGCTCTGCTAGGCTTTTATTTACTTAATTAAATCTCATTCTCACAACAACCTTTGCAGCAAGTGTTATTCTTCCCATTTTATAGATGAAAAATTAGCTCGGAGAGTTTAAGATATGTTAGGAGCTGGAACTCAAGTCAAAACAGCTACACAGTCTGTTTTTCAGGCTGACAGCCACACAGCCTTTCCGGTGGAGAAAGCTCAACTTCTGTCTCAGTCGCCTTCTGGTTAGACCTTAGTGAAAACATTTGTCATTTTCATATTTGAAGCTAGGATGGACTGGTCATTCCAGGTGTGTGTACTGTATCTCATTTTGCCAGATCAATCAATTCTCTTGGCACCTGTCAGAGGGAAGAAAACCACAGAAATAATCAGAGTTTATTATCTTCATTAAATCTCTGAACGCTTTGAAGATCGAAGTGGCTGTTTGGAACTTGTTCCTATTTCTGTAGTCATGCTCCTACATCCTCCATGTCTTCCCTCGTGTCTCTAGTTTACAAGAAGGACAGAGATGGTCACTGACCACATGGCAGGGAAAACATGAAACTCTCTAGTCACCCACGGGATTTTATAGACTGAAACTTTTGTGACTTCCTGCTAGCAATTCTCAGGCATCTGATAGGTGCAGGGATTCACAGGCAGAGTAAGTAGGTGTCCCGGGAACCAGTGTCCATTGTAATCCCTTCCCAAACTTATTGCATGATTCAAGGAAGGTCTATTGCAGGACAAATTCTACCCATGGACCTGTTTTGTACGGTAAAGTGTTTTTGAGTAAATTTTGATTCTGAATAACTTTAAGGAGGGTGGGCACTCTCCAGGTTCTCGGAGGCCTCACTCCTGATTTACCCTGGCCTGATTTACCCCAATATTCATGTTAGCCCCTAGCCACCGGAAGCAGTTCTGTTTGCCACCCTTAATTTAGAACAGTAATAATCAGAGTATGGTTCCTGGACAGGCAGTGTCAGCATCGTCTGGGAACTTGTTAGAAATGCAATTCTCTAGTCCTCTAGACTTAATGACTCAGAAAGTCTCGTAGGGGCCCAGAAATCTGTGCTAGTCCGCCTTCCAGATCATTCTGCTGCGCACTGTCCTTTGAGAACCATTGACTTAGAGAAAACTTACGATTTCTCACAGAAACTCTTCCTTTCTTGGAAAAGAATAGCATCTGTTCCCTTTTTAATGATGCACGTTTCTGTAATGCCCCACAGCCTACGAAGGTGCCTTATCATATTGTTTTCTCACATGACCGTTGCAGCAATGATGCGAAGGCAGGGTTGTTCTTTTGGTTCTACTCAGAAATGTCCAGTGGCTTATTCAAGGAGGTACCTGCCCTTGCTCTGGATCTCAGACCCCAGTCCTTTCGTCAAAACACTCCCCTGCTTAATAATGGATTGTTTTGCAGAGTGATGAATAAGTACAAGTACAATAATTTTAGTGTTTCTGGTTGGAGAGGGGAGAAATTATAAATACTGCAATTCTTGCGATAATCACAGCATTAATTTATTTTTCGTGTATTTATTTTCTTACTCAACGGTTAAAAATGTCAACTCTAAAACAAGCACTGTGCTAGGTAATTTTTAAACTTAAAAATGCTCAAAGCACATGCATATTCATGATAAAAACCCATCTTTCTAGTTCCTAAGAGATAAACAATAACTTATTTTACAACTGTAAAAAATACATATCTGGGGCCAGAGATTGCATTTGGTCTGCCAGAATGTACAGACTTTGAGTGGGGTGATATTTAATGGTATGAAGCAGCATGAGTAAAGTTAATCATGTTTTAGATCTTACATGTAAATGCAATTCTCTAGTCCTCTAGTGCATTAGTATGCCAGGCCGAGAAAGGAATCCCCCTCACCTTCCTTAATTGGTCAGATGAAAACATTTGGCAGAAATACCTCACTCAGTTTCTCAAAGATGTATTGGTCATTTGCCATTGTTTAAAACTAAGAGGTCAAACTAAAGGGATTATCAGGATGGATTTAAATAGCCTTTTCATTCATTCATTCATTCATTCATTCATTCACTCAAAAAAATGATCTATTCAATGCCCATGATGTGTTACATGCTTTGCTAGGTGCTGTTGATACAATTATGAACAAGACAGACTCAGAACCTCATAAAGCTTTCTGTGCAGAAAGACAGCCATCAGATAAATTTAATAATTAATATTAATAATGTAAGTATAAAATAAATATTTATACTGTGAAAGAAAAATGCCATGTGTACTTAGGGCCAATAATTGGGGTACGTTGCTTATTTGGGGCATTGTGGGAAGATTGAGATATCAGAAAAGAGATAAATCATGTGAGATGCTTCGTTTGATTTGATTGGGGAATATAGGTCATGCGCCATGCTATGGGAATGACTTATAAAAGCATCGATTGTGGGAGCCAGAAGACACCTGAGAGGCTATAGTAGCTATCTACTTGTCCCTCGTTTAGAAATGAGGCGCCTATGTGCTGTAAAACGTGACGTGGGTTACCTAAAGCCACAGTCATGGAAAATATTTGAGCGGACACAAGCTCAGAGCTTCTTATTTCCAGGTCACGGATGGAGACATGCCTCTCCTAAAGACAAGTGAAATTGTAATATGGGAAAGGACATCTACAAAGATTGAGTGGGGGGATGCAAGGCTTGGGAACTGTGAAATGAGTCATCTCAGTGGGTGGCAGGAGTAAAGAGCAGTGAAAGAGAGCAGGGGACCCAGTGGAACAAGTCTTTGAACTGTGGCACCGCTGTCACTCCCTCTTAATCACTCAGATGTTTTGCTATTTCTGACTATTTCAAAAGCAGCTGCTATAACTGGGATACGTGTATTAAAAGCATGGATGGCATCATCCGTGTTCTCATTTTTGCATGGAAAAAATAAATAAAGTTCTTCTTGGGCAGGCATCTTGCTATCTGTGCATGACAATCTGAGGCCATGGGATAGAACTTGGTGTGTTGTAAGCTTGTCCCTGTTCTGCTATAACTTTGACCCCTGCATGTGAGTGATGGTAAGGGGTAGCTCTCAGAATTGTCTCAGGTACAACATGTGTGAAATTCAAAGTGAGTACCACATGCTAGAGAGACCTTGCGATGTCCCAAAGGTGAGACCAAATGTAAACTTGACACTGTGGCAGAGGAAAGGATGGTCAGGTAGAAAATGGAATGAAAAACAAAACAAAAAACCTCTTCCTTTGCTGTCACCTCAGTTTTATTCAAATGTTAACTCAGAGAACTAGATTCCATTACTGAACTCTTAAAACTTTTGTTGAAAAGGTGCAGCTGAAGAGTAAGACTTCCTAAGTTGATTTAAAATAAAAATTCTAATGTTTCAGAGGCTCTGATTTTTAGTATTCCATTATCACTGTTGTTTTTATTTGATTTCAGCTCTACAAAGACTCTTTGGAATGGGTAATACTATTTCTATTTGATAGACTAGGAAAATGAGTCAGAGAGAGGCTACCTGACTTACCCAGAGCTACTGGTTATTACTTATATGTTTTTCCCCCACCACTGCACACTAAAGGAAAGCTGTGAGACTAAGCGGTTGTTAACGGTAAAGAGAAATCCAGAAGAAGACTTCTGGAAAGGAAAGAGAGCTAAGTTTTTGAGTTTCTGTAATTCAAATTAGGGGGCAATAGATTTAAACTAGGAGTGCACACTGTGATTAAATTTTGCAACACTGATATTTTAAAATGTGTGAAGGATTATGGGAACGAAGAACTAGAAAGAAAATATTTGGCAGGAACAAAGGATGGAGATAGAACAACACCATGAGATACGTGCCTGGTGCATTAGGCTTTAAAACTGTCTAAGTTTACCAACTTTCTAAGCTTATCCATTCAGGAGGGATGAAAGAAACGATGCTGCTTCCATTGGTTTGTTTGCTTTCTTCTCTCATGAATGTGCCCTGGCTCGTGTGTGTGTGTGTGTGTGTGTGTGTGTGTGCGCAAACACACACATACACACACAGCAGGAGTTAAGAGAAGACAGTGGGTGGTGGAGAGCAATGGAACAGAACTGGTGCATCAGGGTCCTAAATCCATGTGATGGTCAAGTTCATAGCAATTTCCCTAGGAGACTGTATCATATTCCAGTGAACAGGACTACGGCAGAAGGTTTCCATGGCAACGAAAGGCCTGAAATATTGAGTTTGACTAGCAACAGGCCAGTGAAACAGTCTAACTAGGATTTATGGCACATTATAGTGTGAAAAGCAGGAGAAAATTACTGTAAAGGCAGGAATTATAGCACAACAGAACATATAAACTCCCAAATCCATCTTCCTAATTAAAACAGCATACTCGGGGGGTAGAGAGCATAGTAAGGCTGTTAGCGTAAATGGGGATGTGCTATCAATGCTTTGTTATAAAGTTTATTGTCCTTAAGACTAACTGTGTATGCATTTGGAGAGTGAGAGGGAAGGTAAGATAGAGGAGGGGTTGAAGCAAGAATCCTGGTCAGTTGAATCTCTTCAACATCATTCTTGCTAACATAAGATTTCTTTAGATACTGTCACGTCTCTGATCACACAGGAGGTTGCCAGAAGATTCCCAGATCCATCTACTTGTCAGTAAGTTATCACTTTCAGGCATGAAGGCCAGGATGGTGATACCATACTTGATCCCGTTGGAATCCACCAGAAAAAGGGAAGAGAATAAGGGGACTGATCCATGAGGTTTACTATTGAGAAAAAAGGATCTTGGATTTTCTGACCCAAAACAACAACTCAGATATCTTAATATCTATGATGGAGTTAATCAAGTTAATTTCGGGATATTAGATTGGCTTCCTAAAACACATTCTATATCCTAAATTTCTAATTGAAAGAAAATAAAACAGTATCTCATATGAATACAAGATATGCCCGATTGGCCAGATGTTGCTCTTTATTGTAGATAGAAGGAAATCTAGACAGATTCCACTTTGGTAAGTGGCAGATTTAAAGATACAGAGAAACAAGGCCAAGGCTCAAAGTCATCATTCAATAGACAAGTGGCTATAAAGCACCACACCATTTAGGAATAGTCAAGGAAAATCCAAAAACTCAAGTTTCGAAGAATTCAGATGCATCTTTGTGTAAAATATGATGCAAAGTAGGTCCCAGAGACATGGGAAGGACCACCGCATTTTGGGATGCTTTTCAACAGATGAGGCTCAAGAACATTGTCTCTAAGGTTCTAAGGGGATCTAGATAGGAATCGAAGACAACAGTCAAGGGAAAGTAAGAATAAATGAGATGTTGCCCAGACCTAAAGAGCACCAAGTGAGGGAATTCTAAGAATCATTGGCCAAATTCAGATATGTTTTGCTTGACCAGAAAATTGTTTTCTTTCTTTCTTTCTTTTTTTTTTTTTTAATGAATATCTTAAGATTCACAGATGGGAGAATAACTCCTTAATGTGCCACAGTCTCAACCTTTCCTTCAGGTCTTATTTACCAGCCTGCCCCTAAGCATTGCTGTTTTTGAAACCTGAAAATCTTTCTCACAATTCTTATTTTATGATGAATCCTCTGCCTACTTGTAATTCTTATAAAAAGCTCCTAATCTCACAGATTCTTATCCGGAACCTTCATTCTCCATTGGGAGCCCCATCAGGGCGGAGGAGAAAACCACTATTCTGCAGTAGTTAATTACTCATCAATTACTCAATTAGTCATTGAATGAATATTTATTGAATACCTTCTAAATTTTAATAAATGCTGGGGATATATCCATGCTTATGATCAATGCAGTCCCTGCCCATTGGGGGAAGACAGATGTTAAACAGACAAATAATTAATAAATATGTGAAATATACAAAAGAAAGTACAGAGTGTTATGAAAATTATAATTCTTCATTTAACCCCATCTGTATTTCCTTATAGCCATAGTTGTCAAAGTCACCCTTCCTGACATTCTTCCAGGTTTATGAGCTTATAGAACCCCGTATTCCCACAGCTATGCCAATGTTATACTCAAGATCATTAACAGGCAGCTCTTGTTTCTTTTTCTTTTTCCTGTTTTAAATACAGGGCCTGAGGGCATTTAGAAGATTTCTAAATAAATGTCCAGACCTCTGTATTTTCACATTATTCACTTCTTTGTCCTAAAGTTGCAGTTTAGCAAAGAGTTATTATTGAAGATTCTTAGCAATTGTGACAGGTAATGCAAAGTTTTTCTGTAACAAAGCGGACATATGTAGGGAATGTGGTTAAGCTATATATGATTAAAGTATTATTTATGCTTTATTTATAAGTATTTGCTATTGATAACAGCTCCCCAAAGCAAGATTCACCAGTATTGCTAACAGCACATGGGACTTTTGCTGTAAATTAATAATGCCATGTTGTTTCCTTTAATGAAGGTGGAAATGATTGCTTTATTTTAACAAAGGGACCTGTATATTCCCCCAGAGGTTGAGCCTTGAGAGTAGATGATCAGGGATGCTATATCACAGCTGTCCTCGTGCTGATAATGCCTCTCCATGGGATTTCATAATTTCTGCCCGCAATCCATCGTTTCCTCTCAGGAGGCACCAAACAAATTCATAGGGAGATTCTTCAATCCAGGCACAAAAGAGGGTTTTTAAGTTTTCTTTGTGTCCTTACATAAGGTTATTTGACTGTCTGGCCCCACTGTTCACATTTCCTTTACGTTCATGTTGGTATCTTTCTTCTCATAGAAATACACGTGACGACAGCTCAGTATTAGGTACCAGTAGGTATTACTATTGTGTGTTATTTACTCCTCCGACCCCCTCCCTTTTTAACATCACCCTTCACTGTGCTTCCTATGCCTAGGAATAGCAGCAATGGAGGTGATAGAGAGTAACTATTAAAAAAATCAAAATCAAAACACAACTAAATGGGGGTTCAAATCCCAGGGCGGCCACTTTCTGGCTGTGCTTTGGGTTATTCAACTGCTCTTTGCCGCAGAGTAGTTGGAAGTGTGTTTACCTCACTCAGAGCAGTGCCCCACCCATAGTGAATGGAATGTGACATATTTATTGTTGTTTTTATTATTATTAGTAGTAGTAGTATTATTACAGGTGTACAGATTTAATCCACATATCCCTACCATGCATTGGAGGGAAATCATTTCTAGAGTTTGTATCTTGCTTTGTTTACCTGAACCAGAGATAGAATTCAGGATTTGCAGCTGGGAAACTGAAACTAAGCCAGGCCTCAGGCCCTGTGGTTAAACAAGCACATTATCGCAGTATTGAAATCGTGTCTCTTTATTGGCATCCTTCTGGAAACCCAGTGGGGGAGCTCCTGGATCTGGAGCTATAAGACTGTGTGCCCAGTGAGGAACATGTGCCCAGCACGGAAGAAATGTCCACAAACATTTGCTAAACTGCACTGAACATTGTTTCTCTTTGCATACGACACAGGTTACCATATTCAAAGGAGTAGTGCTAAGGTCTCCCTTGCTCGTCAGGACCAAACTCCACCAATATTAGAATCATAACCCTTATTCCATCATGTTGGATGCTTCAGAATCCAACCCAAGTTTTCCAGGACATGACGACACTTACACCACTGTGGTTAGTTTTCATAATAACATGATTTGAATGATTTCTAACTGCTTGCACTTTATTTAATATTCTCACTGATCTGTGAATTTATAGTTTGAAATTCCTGGTTATTATCCTGTATTTGTTCCAACCTAAAGCACTTCCAGTCATCCAATTACATATTTTTTAAAAATAATTTTTACTAGTAGGTTCATCCGGGGCGTGTGAAAATGTTTGTATTAGAGTCACTCTAAATCAGACTGAGCAAAAAGTTTACTTCTCACCCCACCCCTCCGGCTTTCTCTGCCTTCCGCCTCCATCTCCCCAGCTTTCAACCGCCTTTCCTCCCAGGAGCTTGTCTTTCTTCCTCTCCTTCCTTCCCCTTCCTGACATCTGCTCCTCTGCCACTTCCACTGTTCATCTTTTGTCCTTTTCCTGGGACTTCTTGTCTTTCCCATTAGCTACACTCCTGACAGAAGCTTCCTTTGACCCTGTGTGTGTCTATGCCTCAAAGCATCGTTACATTAAAGTGTATCCACACTTCCCCCTTTTATTAAAAAGCACCCCGACACCCCATTAGATTAATTACCAGAAATTTCCTGTCTCTCAGTGGCAAATTCTGCAGAACTTTCCAACCAAGTAATTAGATTATATTACTAGTATATCTTCTCATCTGAATCTGAGTAGGAGTGTAAACTGCTAACACCTTCAACTGAGTAAACTATTCAGTTTTCTCAAAGTTAATTAATATGTAAATACTTGCTAAGCAAAGGTAACACATTTTCCATTAACATATCAACAGGAGCTCAGGGCAGCGGATATATATAGGCAAAATACTGAGGAATATATATATATATATATACACACATATATGCATATACATATATATGCATATACATATATGTATATGTGTGTATATATATATATATATATATATATATATATTTTTTTTTTTTTTTAGAGCAAATTTGAAGTAAAAAATGGAATGTCTACATTATGTAAAGACATATGACAACATTAATGTTTTCAGGTGGAAAGTGATCATTCTAAACCTCCATCCTCCCCAACCCATTTCCTGTTCTCTGGCTCTTTGTTGTTAGTTCACCAGCTCCAGCTCCTCACACTTACTTAGCATCATGGCTCACTGTCTGCATTGTTAGCTTTTGACATTTTGCAATCAGAAAGGTCTCATATTAAGCATAGACATTTTCTATCATTAAAAAAAAAATAATTCCAAACACAGGGCTTTTCTCCTCCTATCACGTATTGTTTTATCTTTGGGTGAAGAGGGATAGATTACTTATGTATCTGTTATAAATTTTAACTCTACAAAATGACCTTTTTCAAACTTTCTGTACATTTCTATTTAAGGTTTCCATCGCCTCCATGTTTCACTGCTACAATCAGAATCGTTAAAGAAAGAGTGCCTTCAATATTGAATGTCTAACATAATTTTCATAAATGTTTCTCCTTACCACAAAATGTATTGCTTATAGGTAGCTACACACACACACACACACACACACACACACACACTGAGCCTAAATGAACCACACATATTCATTAACTTTATCTTCTCATTAATTACACCCTCTAGAATCTTAGTGTTGCTTTCCTTTTAACACTAATTTGTTAAGTTCTTTCTAGCACCAAAATTTCCCAAACTGCATGCAATGCCCAATCACTTTTGTATTATTTGTAGGGGCTTATTTAATGTGTTTGTTTAAAATGTAGCCATTTGATTAATGTATTAGATAAACCATTCCCAAAAGATCTGTTGTTGTTGTTTTTTATTTGTTTTGTTTTGTTTTTTCCCCAGAGCTGCTAGAGATCTTAAAGCTTGTTTTTTCCCAGGCATTACAAAAGTGTTCAGAGAGATAATGTCCTGCAGTGCTTAAAATCTAGGCTCCTGGTTTGGATTCTGGCACCCCTTGCTAACCACCTTAGGCAAAGTACATAACTGCTCTGATTTTCACCTTTGTCGTTTGTAGAATTGGAGGCTAAACAGCCCTTGTATCCCAGATAAGAGCCAAAAGCTTGATTCATTGCCCATTAGAATGTACATACTATTCAAATGGTCATTCATTTATTCCTTCATTCATTTACTCACTCATTTATCAACTCTGTTAAGTTCAAGCCGCTGTCGAAGGTAATGGTGATATTCATGTTTTAAAGCTCACCACAGGTTCAACACATTCCTTCAAGTGTTACCTAATTTGAGCCTTTAAGATATGTTTTACAGAGATGTGAGGTGGGGAGGATATCTCTTAGCAAACATGATAAGTGAATTTTCCCATGGCCACCCAGTTGTGACCTGGTCCTCTCACCCAGAGTCCATGTTCTTTCACTCCCTCTTTAGGTTTTGCATAGAATGATTTTTCTCTAGGTGAGCATTGTGTGGGTCCTGCTTTATAATTTTGAGTGATCAGATTGCCAACATGTATGTCAGAAGTTGCAAGCACATGGATCATACTTCAAGAATAGCCTGTGTCATGTTGTCCAATATTTGACAATTGGGACATTTCATACCACAATGTAGTTTTCTAGCTTCTCTTGAAAAATTGAAGATCTGGTGTCACGGGGTTTGTAATCATACCAGGTAACAACCAGCTGAATTTGCCCTCTGTGGTTGAGGCATATGCTTATTCTTTACAGTCTTCCTCACCACTGTACATGAAATGTTTCCATAGATCTTAAAAAAAAAAAAAACAAAACAACACTTTGTTTTTATGTGTCTTATTCTCTGTCACATTACTGCTTAGCCTATCTGGCATTTGGGTTTTGACTCCTGTTTTAAGCTACAGATAGGTAGTCACCAATTGTGATTTGAGTAAGTGAGTAATAATAATGATTCTACACACACTTCACAGTACAGAGAATTTTAAAAATAGCCCTGTGCTACACTGCTATCTTGATTTTATGTTAATTTGCCTCAAATCAATCAACTGATATTTAGTAGGGACAGAATTAAAATCTAGGACAGTTGGTTATAAGTCTACTGCTCTTTAGCTTTTTCTAGTGCCATTCATTCATTAGTTCATTTATTCCCATGTTCATTCAATAAAGGGATACTTTTTTGGATGTGCCAAATGTATTTCAAACCCTGTGCTAGATGCTGGGGACACAATTGTGAATACGCTGTGGTCCCAGGCCTTAAGGAGCTCATGGTCTATTTTGGGACAATAGATAAACAGACTGTTTGAGTGCTTTTTGATGTATACGTAAAAGGTATGTGAAAGGTCCCACGTTAATATCAAAGAGCCTGTGATTGGTTTGTGTGTGGCTTAGATGTACCTCTGCCATTAGGAGGAGTGGTGTGATTGACGTGGAGCCCTACCCAGTTTCTCTGTGGTGATGTTGTTTAACCTACAAGTCCTTGAGAAGCTCCTCAAGGACTGGACTGGAAATCAGGGCATCGATTGTCTAATCCTGGCTCTGTCACTTTCTAGCTGCTTGACCTTAGAAAAGTCATCAAGTTTATATATGCCTAAATTTCTTCATGAGAAAATAAGGAGGCATAAGAGGGAGATACCAGATCTCAGAAAATAGGCAGGTTTCACTCACAAATCCTTGTGGATTTGTGGGGACCCTTCACTGAGCTGTGAAAGATTTGAGTCCATGTTTGTGCTTAATAGTAAAAAGGGATGGGATCAGAGAAGTTATGTCTGCCATAGTCACCAGATGAAGGGCTAGAAAGGTTCCAGGATCTAAGTGAAAAAATGTGGTTTTTGAGAGTGAAAGTGAATAGAAAAGCTAGGACTGCTATTGGTTAATGCAAATAGAGGTTATAACAAGTTAATACAAATAGTATGCTTAGCAAGCTGATGATTCAAACCAAAAGGCCTCCAGTTGAAGGTGTGTCCTTAAGCGGTCATAGGGTCCAGCAAATCAACTGTCGGGAGATTCTAAAAATAGTCTGGTCACTTTGTGAGTCATAAAACTGATTGCACTGTCCTTGTCTTTCTCCTAATGCTCCGATGGACACTTGACCTAACTCCAGTTCCTTGAATTTGGCAAAGTAATCATTATAATGTGTGTTGCTGCTTTTTAAATTTATCTATCTATCTATCTATCTATCTATCTATCTATCTATCTATCTATCTATCTATCTAACTATCTCATAACTTCCACCACAGTTATTTCTTACTAGTCTCTTTGGTTTGTTTTCCAATGTGGTCCTCATGATAAAATCTTTGCATCTCCTTGGGAATTGCTAGAAGTCACCACGTTGGAAATTTGGGAGGTGATTTTCCCTGTCAGATGATGGATGCATAATCCAAGAAAAACATGTGGTCTTAGAAGCACCCCTCCTCCCTCTTATTAAGACTATTTGGTTGAACTCCTTATTGGCTATGGGAAGACATGCCTATTTTCCCTGCCACAGTTAGCTGCCATCACACAGTTTTAGATTATCTGTTGCCTAACACCAGTGTTGGTGTCATTAAATAAGTGTACCTGGTAAGAGTTCTAAAGTGAGACCTAAGACTGCTGGGCCCAGAACCCCCTAAAAACAACATTCAAGGCCAGGTTGTGTACTCCTGCTAAGCCTTGCCTGCTGAGTTACAGCCTATTTCTCCTTCCCACGGACAGAGATGTCTGCATACAGGAGGTACAGCAGATCCTGGTTCAACTGGATTCAAAAAATCTCCTCACAACTTCCCCTCCACCTATATCTTAACAGGAAAGGAGTGCCAGTGAGTTGTGAGGGTAAGCTACATGGCCCTTTGGTGGTTTGTAAGGGATTAGGCCACCATTTGGGGTTTCTGGTCTTAGACTCACATCGTGAGAGTAGACCCTGTCATGAGCTGTGCAAGCTGACCCAGCAGCCATGTGGTTCTGAAGTAGATGCACCATATTATCTGATAGTGCCCAGTTTTGCCAACACTGCCCCTGTTTCCTCCATTTCTGCAAAATTCACAAAGTATTTCAGGCGGGATGTGAGGACAATGGTGAGATGTCATTCCCAAGAGCTGCCTTTGATCTCTCCTGCTGGGAGGTCTCTCCCATCTCTGTCTCAACCTTGCCTATGCTTTCAGGCCTGCCATGCAGGTTTTCCAAACCAACAATTGAGATACACAATCTAACAAAGAATGTCCATGCTTCTTCAAGGGGGATTGTCGAGACACCCTTGAGCAGTGGTTGACAAACTCACTGTTTTGTAAAGAAAGTTGTTTTGGAATACAGCCCTATGCATTTATTTATATATTAGCTATGCCTTATTTTGTGTGATAATGGCTGAGTTGCATAGTCACCTTATGGCCTGCAAAGCCTAAGATATTACTAATAGGTCTTTTACAGAAAAAGACCCGCTTTCCTTGAGGATGGCATGTGCCTGTCATACTAACATAGGTGTAACACACTAAAAGTTTCTTTAGGGGAAAAGGTACCATATTTGAAATAACCTGTGCTAGAAAGTTTTATGCTCCCCATGCTGTGGGGGTGGGGGACATTTGTCCTGCTTGTTTCTTTCCTCGACCATGCTGTCCTTGGAGGTTAGAGGATTGATGTCTGAGGAAGAAATGCAGAAACTGACCATATGTTAGCCATGTAGTAGAAGGCAGCACAGGTCAGCTGCCTACAGCTTGATGACTTAATCATTATAGCATCATTATGCCATCTGGGCTCGGATGCTGCTAACCTCAGAGTTTTCCTTCAAGAAGCATCTTGTTTTACTTAGAATTTCTTAAAGTTTGACTCAGGTCAAAGGAAATGCCCCCGCCCCCTTTTGGTTTTCTTCCTTTTTGTTTGTTTTCTTTTAGAAATTATGTCTTGTAACTCCAACTGAGAGATACATTTAATAACAAATTCAGAATCTTTATGTAAAAGTTCAACTATTCTTTCTCCCCCCAGTAAAGAAACTAAGGCAATATGCAGCAATGAAGACTTTGAGATTATTTTCTTATGTAGTCATGTGTGCAGGAGTGCATATGTGCACACTTGTACATGTCATTCTGTGACATGTTGTCACATGTATACATTCACGTAACCATCATGACACTCAAGGTACACAACTTTGGGCTCATGTTGTAAGTGGCTTGTCCAATCCTTATCTGCTTTGAAGTGGCCACCACCTTATTTCTTAAAATCTTGCTTCTTAAAACCTGGCCCTGGACACCTGGGTACTTGTTAGACATGCAGAACCAGAGGTCTCATCCCAGATGTACTGAATCAGAATCTGCATTGAATAGATCTAGTGACTCATGTGCATGTTAAAGTTTGAGAATGTGGTTCTAGTAAATGTCTTAGTTCATTAGCTTACTTGATTAATTGGGTAGAGTGAGGAGCATAGCAGAATCAGTATGAAGATTAGGAAAAATGTATGCCTTGATCGTAGACTCCAAGATTAAATCTGAAATAATTTTCAAGTATCTGTATTAAAAAAAAAAAAAAAATCCCAGAGGCAATTCTGATGTATACAACATAAGAGAAGGGTGTGTGTTACAAGAGTTCTCAGCCAACAAATATTATTTAACGTGGTTGATCAGCTTTTCACCATCACATTAATTCTTGTAGCAGTGTGTCTCAAATGTGAGTAAAGCAAAGTCCCTTTCTGAGGCTAAATTTTCTCATGCATTCTTACAACTGACTCAAAAATATTTATTATGTTTCCTAAATATCTACAGACAGAAAACCAGGTACAAATGCTATAGGCTCATAGTTCTTACATGACCAGAAAATCATTGCAAATTTACAAATGATATGCAAACAATATAATTGAAACTAAGAACATTAATGTGGCAGATGACATTTTCCTGAGACTAAAATCTCTGCTTGCAATATGAATACAACGTGATTGCCATGGTGTATGTTCTTAGGAGTTTGGCACATCAACAACACAGAATGCCATTTGGTCTTCCCTTTCTGCAAATACATTCAGTGTATATCTATATTCAGTCCACCTCTTAACCATGTAGATTTTATCAGTTAAATCAATAGTTCTTCTTTTCAGTGTGACTGTAGGCAGAACCTTAAGGGGTAACATTAGGTGACAGTCCTTGGTAGGCAATTGTGTCACAGTACTCGGTTGGAATGATCCCTCAGGATGTGCTTAATCACTTATCAGAAGAAAACCACAAATTAGAAAAAATTTTGAAGACAACCTTGGATATCTACGCCTATTTCCTCGATAGTTCCAGCCCAGTATGCAGTGGGAGGCAGTAGATAGTGGGACTTACAAACATGACTTTGGAGTGAGCAAGGCCTAGGATCTATTTTTATCACTTGCATTTACTAGAAGCATCCAGGGTGAGTCTTTCTGTATCTCTATATCTTGGTTTCCTTATGTATATAATGGAGATGATTACTATCGACTTCGTCAGGCAAGGAATGGGTAGGATATGCAAGGAAAACCCTTAGCCCATCTTAACACATTACAAGCACTCAATTATCAGTAGCTATCTTAATTATATTATAACGTTATTATCGCTATTCTTATTATAGATCTGGATATTACATTTCTATCAATTAGATCTGCCACATATTCCTTTATTTCATTTTATTTGCTTCATTGTATTCTTAAGACTTTTTTCTCTTTTCTCTACTGACCTCTTGTTTTAATACACTGATTGTGGCAGAGGTGAAAAGTTCCATCAAAATGCTTAGTGTATTTGGCACCTGACTCAAAGCACCGCTGTTGCTTCCATTGCTACCCTTTTACTATTCTTACTGTAGCTGCCTCCTGAACAGCTTCTAGATGCAGCTTAGACGACTTCATTTATTTTCTGGTGCAGCCAGTCTGGGGAGGGAGCCCCTCATGATGGTGATGTCCTGGGGCCGGAGCGCTAAGATAATAGTGCTTTCATTAATTGCCCCTTGTGCTTTTCATTTTTGCTAATGAAGCCTGTAATACATTTATTGAAAGTGAAAAAATAGCTCAAAACATAGAGAAGTGTAGTATTTTATTTTGCTGTGAGCATCTTCCTATGTTTATGTAGTAGGGATTGAAAAGTTGCATCCCCACACTTGAAAATGCACACGTCTGCTTCTCAGAGATATCAGGCAGGGCTTTTGATTAGAAGCCCTGTTATTTGCTTATTTCTAGCCTCAGTGTGAGTAGAGACTTCATTAACAGAAGTAGGTTCAGGGCACCCATTAGTGGCTTAGAGAATAAATGCCAAAGGGAAGGAAGGAGGGAAGGAAGGAAGGAAAGAAGGAACAAAGGAAGAAAAGAAAGAAAGGAGAGAGGGAGGAAGAAAAACAAAACAGGTGTATAACTGTTTTAATAAAAAGAAGAGGGAAAAGACAGCTCATGAGTTAAACCAAGACTAAAAAAACCCCTAAAAACTTTAGCGCACCTTTAACATATGCATAAAGCATGAAGGAAATGTGTCAATACATTGGGACGCGTGGCCAGCATCCTGACTCTTCATAGTCATTAGACAGTCTGGTTCTGTCTTGCAGTGGAGAGGTGCTGCTGACCATAGTGTTTGCGCCTTATTATTGGGCTGTAATTACCTTTTGCAAACATTCTTGAAGTGCCCTTTTTGGTGTCAGATTAGACATGCAACAGCAGAAACTGTGTTTGACCTGACAAGGTGCCACACTGTGTGAGAGCCAACTGTTAACTGTTGGGGGGGTTTTGTTTCAGTGAAGGGTTAAGTAACTTTGGGGGGTTACAACCAGGGGCAATAAATAGCCGCCCACACTCACTGAAGGAAGTGTCTTCTTATATAGGAGACTAGAGTTGGAACCAATAGGGATATTAGCCTGGTAAAACGCCACACCAACTAAGATTTGCTCTCACCAAAGGATTTAGGTGGTTGAGAAGCATCTGTGCCAACACCTGCCCTTGAGTTTGGAGGCCAATGAGCGTGAGAGAACATACACTAGCTCTCCTGCCAACAAGCGGATGCCTGTTCTTAAGACAATAGGTCATCTGCCATCAAAAACGTGGTGTGGTGGCAGTAGAAGCAAGGGGCTGATTGTGTTCAAGACTGAGCTGCAAGGCATTGCAAATGCAAAGTCTAAAGTAAGAGAGTAGACAACGTGTAATAATTACAAACTGAGGCACACAGACAGGAAAGACCTAGGAGCTGCCACAGTGAGGTCAGTTACTGAAGGCTCATCTCTGGTCTATTCACACTGCTTCTGGGCATGTGAGACTCTAGGTGCAAAGGTATTAACAGTGGACACAAATGAAGCTAGATACATGAAGTAATTCAGAAGGTTGTCACCAACAGGGTGGGCACGGCAGGGACCTGATTTCTCTGTCTTTGTATAATGAGGGATAGAGTGGCATTGTAGGCAGTGCTTGACTTTGAAGGTAAATGGACTTAGATTAAAATTTAAATGTACTTTGTGGGCAAATTATTTACCTTCCAGGGCTATGTTGTTACTTGTAAAGTAGATATAAGAATAGACAGGGCTAATCTGTGAGGATTAAATGAATGTATGTGAAGTACAACCACAGTTCCAGACATTTAGAAATCCCTATTAATACCTTGGAAGAAGGTCTCTAGTTGCCTGTCTTGGTTCTTTGTACTTCTCAGTTTACAGTTCTCTTGAAGATCTATGACCCAGGTAAAGAACTGGTGCAATAGCTCAATGGTAATTGACAGATTTAAGATTCAAAAGAATCTCAACAGGAAGAGAGAAGGATCCTAAAATGAAATGGATAAGTTGTATTAGGACAATATAAAACCCCCACCCTTAGATTTAAAAACAAAAATCATTACCCTAATTCTGTGTAGAAAAGACCTCATTTAAATAGATATATATGTGGTAAAGAATGCAAAATTCTTGGAATTCTTTTTTAAAAATTTTACGTTGCATTCATTCAAGTCCTGTGTGTCTCTGCTCCCACATTTGAGAAAACATTGATGAACTAGTCATGTCCAGTGCAGTATAGTGTGCTGGTTATCAAATCCCACCTCTGTCACTATTCGTCCTTGAACAGGTCAGTTAGCTTATTTATAAATGAATATGGAAGCCCTGTTCCTGGTTTGAGCTAACGATTACATTACATATTACAACTAAAGGATTCAGCACAGTGCCGGGCTCATACCTGGGAGCTCTTATGATTCCTAAGAAAGAATGTTGAGAATGTTGGCAGCCAGAATGTTCTGTATAAGAAAAGCTTAGGGAGGGATGTGACAACTGTCATCAACGATTTGAATGACTGTTATGTAGAAAAGAGATTCTCGTTAATCAACCTAACTCTAGAAGGCAGAACCAGGACCAACAGAGAGAAGTTTGGGGAAGATCTATTTGGATTCCATGACAGGAATAATTTTCCATTTGGAGGTGTCCTAATCATCAGAATAAACTTCTTAAGAGGTAGCAGTGAGCTCTCTATCACTGGAGGAAGTAGTGGTGGTAGTAATAGTGGTGGTGGTAGTTGTAGTAGTAAATAAAAATAGCTCTTAGAGTGTTCCAGTTACTGTTCTAAGGAATCTGGATTCTTTTTTAATCTGCATAACATCCAGGTGAAGTAGGTGCAGTTATTATCATTCCCATTTTACAGATGAGGAAACTGAAGCACAGGGATTCAGCACATTTCAAACAGCATATAATTTAGAAGTGACAGAGCTGGTAGTAGAGCCCAGTCTTCCTGGCTCTTGAGTCCATTCTCTTCGCTGCTACAGAAAGTACCTCTCAAAATACACAGGGCGACACTGAGTGACCCACATCATGAAGGCTAGATAGCAGATTCCTGCACAGATTTCCAGATTTGACTGAATGATCTCTACAGTGCTTCCCCATTAACTAAGTGCCTACTTTGTGCTGGAATCATACTATCTATGGCAAAAAAAATAAAAACTCAATAATCATTGCAGTTTCTACACATTTAGATCTCAGTAGTCTTTGAACTTTTCCTGGACTTTAGTATGTAGTGGCATCTGTTTTTCTCAAATCTTTAAGGAAATAATAAATTATATCCAGTTTTGGAAAGGAGGTATACATGATATTTTTTAAAACATTTTTATATGAGCTAGGTACTATTACCTGCAGTTTGGGTGTTAAAAGGGTACACTTTCATTCATCTCAGACCAGCTCACTGCCCAGTAAAGACAGATGTAGGTCTTATTGCATTAAACTATTTTAATATACCAAAGTGGAAAAAACTCTGGTCTAGAAATTTGGAGTTTTGCTACTGATGTACTTCATAACAAGGTTCTATGGATCTCAGTTTTCACAGCTCCAAAATGTGGGGGTTTAACTATACTATCTTTGTTGCCTTTAGGCTCAAATATTTTATATTTCTTTTATTTTGATAATTATGTTCAGTTTCATTATGTAGATGCCAGATGGCAAAATGCCCTGGCAGTGTGTGCAGGACCTAAATTGATTCTGGGAAAACGGGGCACCCATGATTCCTAAGGTAAAAGGTTCTGAAATAAACAGAAGCCTCTAGGTTTTAGTTCTATTTCTGTTGGCTATAAAATGTGGGCATGGCTCAATATTAGGAGACTTCTTCTAGCTTTTAATATTAGATTTTAACGTTGCCTAACAAAACCCACTGAGGCTTTCTTACGCTTAGCGTACTTAATGATCTGAGGTTAAGATAGGGCAGTGTGGCATATAAGACTTAATTGGCCCTTCTTCACCTTTAATTTCTCAGTCTTTCAAAGCATTGAAGAGAAAATGTTATCTCTTGGTCTATTGCTATGAATATGGTTTATTCTCTGTGTACGTGTAGAGGGCTTACATGAATGAGAAGGTAGGCATTGTATTCAGTAGGCTTTGTAGAATAGACCTGCACTAATAATAAGTTGCCGGGGCAGTACTGCTTTGTCATCAGACTTTATCATGGATCCCACATCTCTCTCTGTTAGTCTTGATGCTATTATGTCAGTCACATACGAATATACACTGAGGTCACGGGTTTCATGGTGTTTTAACAAAGCCAGTCCATCTGCTGCTCTTAAGTTGATTAGTGAGTAGTGGCACCTTGACTGGCTTTTCATTTCCTCTGCCCACTTCAAGAAAGTTCCTTTAGCAATTAGAATGCTAAAGATAATTTAAAGGGGACTGAGGGAAATTCCCCAGTCATATTAGTGCTATAGAACCAAATAAGGCGCTGGTCTACTGTGGATGTAGATTAAGGAAGTCTCAGAGTAGATTTTGGTTCTAAAGATCACACTTGAAAAAATGAAAAAGCTATCCAGACCTGAGAAAGAAAGCCAAAAGGATGACTTTATAGATTTGAGTGTGAAGTTTTTTTCTGAACTGAATGTGTGTGTCCCCTGCCCCTAAAACCCACATCTTGAAACCTAACCACCAAGGTGATGGTAATAGGAGTTGGGGCCTTGGAGAGGTGATTAGGTCATAAGCCCTCATGAATGGGATACACAGGAGGCCCCTATGAACATTGCTTCGCTAACATCGTGATACATGGGACTAATTAGCAATTCCTTAATGAGGTTGCATCCGCAGAAAGGAAAATGTCAAATACTTGGAAAACTAGTGATGTCTAGAACCAGTCCTAGAATGGTTAAGTTACTAGTTGTGAATCTTAAATGTGCTTCAGCTCCTTAGTGTGGATTGCATTAAAAAACTGTCTACTTTTGCTTCTTGAGTACTTGTCCAGTGAATAGCAGGGTAGGAGGGCCTGTTGCTCTCATTGCCTTATAGTCGTGCCAGCTGAGCATCACTGCTTTCCTGGTAGACTCCATTTCACAGTAAATTGCATTCATGGGAGGTGGCTAGTGTGTGGTGAGTATGGTGTGAACAGACCGATATGAGAGCTAGGGAGAACACTTGCTTGGAGGAGACACACACAAACTGCCTTTCTGCTGCCTCTGAAACATTGTCTTTGAGCATAAATATGAAGTTGGAAGGATGCTAACTAAAGCTTTATCCAAACAACCTCTTCATCGCTCGGCTTCTGGTAGGAAAGCTGTAGGTAGCAATTTGTTTTAATGATTGATTTCACTAATATTGAGTCACAATTGGATTCCTCTCAAAGTTGCTGTAAGATCTCCATGCACGGAAAATGAATTCATTAGAATCAAAGTAATTGTGTAAAAACTCAATTAGAATTATCCAGGTGTTAAAATAAATGCCTATTTCCATTTCAGACAATGGGATTGTTTTTAAAACATAAACTTATTTTAAACACACACAAACACAGAGACTGTCATACAGGGTTATGGAAGATAACTAATTAATGCACATTGATTTATATTCAAATTGAAACAAATATTAAAACAAACATTAGCTCCTCAGAGTTGTGGCTAAAAGGCTATGTGTAGGTGATTAGAGAAAGAAGTAAAGAAAGCTGAAGAATATATAAAGACAATAATAATAATGGATAACATTTGCTGAGCATCTATTGTCTGTCAGGTACTGTGCTAAGCAAGCTAGCATTTCACATATATTAAGTTATTTAAAACTCATATTAACTGTCTGAATTACGTTCTATTATTTTATCCCTCTGAGATATTTATATAACTTCCATAAGGTCCAAAACTATTAAAAGGAAAATTGGGAATCAAACCCAGGTTTCTCTAATTTCTGAGCCAAGATCTTAGTTGACGAGTTGTTACAGCATTTTGTCTTTTATCTGACATAACACCATTGAATTCAAGGTTTATACTATTCTAGCAGAATCTTTCTCTACAAACAGGCATATTAAAAGAAAAGTCTTCCCCAATATTTTTGGGATTACTCAAGTGATAGTTTGTTTTTGAAAAGAGAGAAATATAGGCAATTGACAGAAGCTCAGTCCTTGACTTTAAATTTCTTTTTTTCCGATTTTTTCCTTGATGAGCATAATCATGTGAATAATTAAGCTTCAGGAGCTGAATGACTGATTGTCAACAAGTGACTTGCTGTTGTTTATTTATGAGGATATAGATTTCATGGGAAAATGCAGGATGGTTTTTAAAACAGCACAAGTCTTACATGAGACTTTGTAAATAATGGAGCCAACATAGCTTAGGGTTAAGTGTATAGACATTTAAGTCACACTGACATGGGTTCAAGTCCACGTTGCTGGCCCTTTGTGGCATTTTTAACCCTCTTATGATTGATTTCTGTAAAGTAAAACCAATAATAGTATCTATTTCTTAGGGTCATTGAGAGCATTCAAAGAGCTAAGTTATACAAAGTGCTAGCTCAATGCCTGGTATGTGATAAATATTCAATAAATCTACTTTGTAATATTTTCTTTTATAAAAGTGACAAAAAATTATTTATATATCTTTTAAATTATTAGGGGAGGCAGGCTAGATTCTTGGAAAACCTGCAGTTCCTCTGTCAGAGCCTTGCAAAGACTACTTGGGATGTGTCTATGTTGATAATTTGTCCCATGTTTATTTTTTCATTAATGTTAGATTTGTAGTCAACTATACTTCCTAAAGCTTTAGTGCTTTTTTACATTGCCTCCTTTAATTGTCTTAATAATCCTAGGAAATAGCAAATGAGGAAACTAGAGATTATAAAAGTAAATAGAAAGCTAACCAGCTAGTAAACAGGTGAAATTTGACACTAATCCAGATCTCCTGTACTAACAGTCCAGTTTAATTTTAATATAGGAAGCAGACATTGAGACCATATGGATCATGCCTCAATTCATTTTATAGCTCAGAATATTGAGGCTTTAAGATAGAAACATGATTTGTCTCGGGTCACCCAGCAAGTTAGAGATAAAGCTGATAATAGACCCCAAGCCTTTATGCAAGTCTGGAGCTAATCCGTCACTCCTAAGCTATTTGTGTGTTTGCAGTGTTTTGTATACTCTGTAGAAGGTGAAGCAGAAGTAAGAGAATGAGAGAGCAGGGGAGAGGGAGAGAAAGAATAAACGCACATACAAAGGTTAGATCAAGGGATGGTCTTTATTGAATACAAGGGCTTTCTACTTTTGGACCTAATCCCTACCCATTAGGAGAGGCAGGAATAACCAGAAAGAGAACATATCTAGCAGGGATATATTTATCCCTGCTCCCATTCCATCATTAGTATGACCAAGTGATTACATCAGATGTAGTTGACAGCAGCGATGGCAACATCCCTGTGATATCCGTACCGCCATATGGCACCACCATCACCATCTCCAACAGCCTTGCCACTCAATTTGGTTTTCCCTCCACTGGTCTGCATCGCTGGATGTCAAAATTTGGCTCAGGAGACACTTCAGTGGAATTCACTCACATATGAGATGTGATTAAAAAAATACGGTAAATGTTTAAATTTAAAAAAAATACGTATATTACAGAAAAGACGCATTGCCATTAGTCCCCCTCAAAATACCCCCCCCACTTCAAACACACTTTTCCCATCATTCTTGCCACTTTCTGAAGCAGTTCTAGAAATCCTCTTTTTTGAGTGTCTTTAGTTGCGCTGTCGTGGCTGCCTCGATGTACTGAATCATTTTGACTTTGGGGAAGAGCCAGAAGCTGCATGGTGCCAGATCCAGTAAATAAGGTGGATGAGGACACACCATAACGTTTTTATTTGACAGAAATTGCCATATGGCAGAAGCTCCATGTGACACGGAGTGTTGTCATGATGGAGGGTAATTTATGGCACATTTTAAAACACACCTTCTCTCAACTATAGCTCACACCCGACTGACTGCACTAAACAAGTTGAAACTTGTCACGCATTGTTACTAAGTTTCTTTGGACCACTTCCCATATTGAAGATCCCTGCCTTTCCATTGGATAGCATTCACTATATTTTGTGACCACAGTGGAAAAGTCTCCATGTTACACATCGCTTCTGGTATGGCAGTTTCTGGCAAATAAAAATATTATGGTGTGTCCTCATCCACCTTATTCACCGAATCTGGCATCGTGAAACTTCTGGCTCTTCCCCAAAGTCAAAATGATTATGAAGGTAAACATTTTGAATGGGTTCAGGACATCGAGGCAGCCACGACAGCATAACTAAAGACACTCATGAAAGAGGACTTTCAGAATTGTTTCAGAAAGTGACAAGAATGATGGGATCAGTGTGTTTAAGTGAGGGGACATATTTTGAGGGGCACTAATGGCAATGTGTCTTTTACTGTAATAATTTTTTTCTATTTTTAATTTAAACATTCACCGTATTGTTTGATCATACCTTGTAAAGGCATTGTCTTGACATTTTGACATTTGCTCAGAGAAAGGCAAAAGGCTGGCCCAGGGCCCCATCATCAGGCCCATCAGAATCAAACTATATTTTCTGAGCAGCTGTCGATAGAGTGTGCGTGAGATTATTATTGTTTGCCAACGCTCTATTGATCTTGGCTTTGTGAAGCTCTAAGTCTGTTTACAACCACCTATAAAAATGAACGTTCACTTGTTTTACTGAAGGTTAACATGGTGTGTTTACTTAATTGAATAGAAATGGCTTTGTGTTTTCCAAATGTCATTGTTAATAAATTTTCAAAGGAATCTGAGTGACTAGTGTGTAGGATTCGGCATAGGATGGCTACCGGGTTGAGAGTGAGGGGTTTGCTGGGCTTTGGAGTTGGTGGAGGAAAGAGATAAAAGACAAAAGTATCCATAAGATATTGGAATAACTTCCCTACCCTGAGAAGTGCTACAAAAAAAATCCTTACGCTATGTTAGTATTGTTTTTTAAACTCTTCAGCTAATAGTAATAATTCTCCCCCGGGTGTTTAATTCTTTTGCCTCCCTCTGTTTCTGTTTTACCTTTTGGATTTCCCCCAAAATGTTTTAAGGTGATACTGAGCATTTTAGCTTATTTTGACTTTCAAAGTTTGGAGTTTTCTACTATCATTTGTTCATTTTCCCCTCTTCCATAAGAGATTTGACAGAAATGGCTAGAATTAGATTAGGTTGCATGTCAGATAGAGGCTGACACTGGCAATCCCACTGACCTGCTTTTTTTTTTTGTTTTTAATTGGGGGGTGTTGGGGAACAGTATGTTTTTCCAGAACCCATCAGCTCCATGTCAAGTCATTGTTTTCAATCTAGTTGTACAGGGCGCAGCTCACTGGCCCATGTGGGACTCGAACCGGCGACCTTGGTGTTATGAGCACCACACTAACCATTGAGCAAACTGCCCCCTCCCTCCCTCCCTTCCCCCCCCACCCCCCTCCCCGGCAGCTCAGTTCTAAGCTTAAGCCATTGCTTCTCACTGGTCCATGTGGGAATAGAACTGGCGACCTTGGTGGTATGAGCACCATGCTCTAACCCACTGACCTGCTTTTAAGAGACCTTTTCAACTGACTAGAGGGGAGATACAAACATTTTTTACCAAAGTAACCAGACATTTTGACATTTGCTCAGAGAAAGGCAAAAGGAACAGTCTCAGGGAACTGAAAGTCTGTCTAAGTCTCCAGGATACTAGATAGAAAGCAGAAACTTCAGCCAGCCAGATGAATGTTTTCAATGGAAACATCAGAATAACTCACGGGGATTTTTTTTTCCCCCTTACCTTTCCTCAGAAGGTTTGTCCTTTTATGAGGTGAACACAGGCAATTTCCATTTTAAGTTTTACTCTACCCATTCTGTCTCAGTCTCCTTAGCAGGGGGAAAAAACCTGTTATTCTTAAAACATATATATATCAATGGTTATTTTAAAACAAACAAACAAATAACAACAATAACAACAAAACTGTTGAGGTCTCAAAGCAGACATTTATCTATTCAAGAGATTACTGAGCCTCTCTGAATGGCCAGGTTCTATTGCTGGGTGCTAGAGCTGGAAAGAAAAGCCAAGGCTCTATACTCAAAGATTCCATGACGTGTGTGTGTGTGTGTGTGTGTGTGTGTGTGTGTGTGTGTGTTGATGGGGTGAATGTCTATGAAAACACTTAACAATTTAATAGCATTATGGTAAATATCCTCTAAAAGAGCATTGGGAGTGTCTGACTCTGATTGGGGAGCACGGTTTTAATATCTGGTGATGGGAATACATCCTTCTCTCTACTCTTTTTCACTTTTACGTTTAACCTTGATTAAAGTCTGATTTCAAATAATCAGCCCATTTTTTGAATATTTGATTCAGTTCCTTCAGGAGCCTGACAGAAAATGTAAAATCGTCAAGCATTTTGGGGAATGCTACTTCTAACACTTATTTGAGGATTTCAGATTTTTCTCCCTTTTAAATGTGCACATAAAATCAACGTGGGCACAGGAATTAGAAATATGCTCTTCCTTTTCTCTACATGGTGCAAAATGTGGGAAACGAGAAGTAAGCAAGACAGAGGATTGGAATCACAAGATGGGTTTCCTTAGCGTGACTTCAATACCTGGAAATCTTCTTTGTTCTGAATTTGCAACGGATTTATAAAATCTAGTATTAAAAGAAATACAGTGGGAATTAATAAGGATGGGCATGGGAGTGGGCAGATGTGTTCTTGAAGACCATTATCTTTTCTCAATTAATTTTACTTTTTATAGACGGTTAGACTATTAAACAAAATCTAATGAGAAAAGTGGGTTTCAGTGATCTCTAGGAAGAGTTCCTCATATTAAATTAAATTAGGACTGTGCATTGCAGAGACCCCACCAGTTGTTCTCCCTCTGGCAAGTATCTTTAATACCCGATGCAACCTAGTTAGAGATGACGTGAAATCACCATGTTTGATACTTTTTCCTTCAAAGTTAGGTGAATAGAAATGCGTTCTTTTGGTACATCTAGGATACCAGATGCAATTTTGCAAGATTTTGATTTGAGGATGGTACAGGTCCTGGAAAATGGGTTTGATCCCCCTATAGATAAGGGGTCCTCAACTTCCTATTTAACAATAGGGCTCTTTTGTCTGTCTCATAGTATCTGACAAAGAGACAGTACAAAGTCACAATTTAGAGTTCTACCTCTGAGGTGAGATTTTTTTGTTTGTTTTGTTTGTTTGAATGCTTTGCTCATTGATCTTGGCCAAATTATTTAACCTGTTTAAGCATTAATGTCCTCATCTATAAAATATGAGGAATAGGAGTTCTTCATAGAAGCTACATAAAGAGAAAATAAAAACCACCCAGCACAGTGACTGGCACATAATCCACTTTCCTAAATCTTAACTATTATTGCTAACCTGAATATTTTAATTGGTATTGCCCCAGAAACTCCTGAGCAGAGTGTCGCCGTTATGATGGCCAAATCATACGATCCACAGACTAACACCCTAGGCCATTTGCAGACACATGGGCCACCTCCCAGGGGCTTCCAGTTATTGATTTTCACATTGATCAGTGCAAATCCATCATTCCTTCTTGAAGAAACAACCAGAAAGCACGTAGCCTATTTATAAATGAAAGAATTGAGTGTCTTTCCTTAGAACGATAGTTAGTTCTTAAGCAAAGGGACTTTGACGCCACATAAGTAAAATTGCCTTTTGCACAATATCCTTGGGGAAATAGTTTTAAGAACCTTGATATTAGAGATTAAGGCTATAATGCATTTAGATTGTCTCCAGGTTCTTCATTTCTGCATCACTATCCTCTTGTCAGTAACAAGGATACTCACTGAAGGATTAAAATTTTCCCACCCAGGATGTGGACCTTTTTTTTAGTGTTGTTGTAGAACTTCTATCATTTAACTGGCTTTGAAAATATCCATCAGTATGTGCCAAAAATGTGTTTCCAAATTTCTTCACCTAACAGCTAAGTAAAATCCCTAATCTGTCTTTCTGTGAAATTGACCTCAGTACTATAAATTGTACAAGAGAATAAAAAAGTCCACACTCCTGGGGCTAGATTTCAGACTGCACGTGTGGAGCCTCCATCCGTGTTGCAGACAGGGTGTGTCTTGCTGGTGAGAATGGTGCTGTTCTGGAGTCTATGCCTTCACCTCAGATGTGACGGGTGGCAGAGGTGATGCTTTCCTGGTGTCACCGCTGACTTCCCATTCCTACAGGACAATGTCACTTGCCTGAAAAATTATCAGGTTTGTTTATACAAACTCTAGTTGCACAATGGATTATTGCCTCTGGGCTTCCCATGGGACAAGCCTAGACCCAAGGCGAAAGGTTGGCCTCCAGCTATTGCAAACAAGGGAGGAGCTAATGAATCAGAAAGGTCAAACATCTTCCCAAATTTCCTTCTCTTTCTTCACTTATTCTGGCTGCTAAAAAAAAAAAAAAAAAAGAAAAGACACCCTGCTGTCCTCAGTATAGAAAACTCATTAGCAATATTTGGCCCTGTTGGTTGGATGGGGGAGTTCTCTGCTCATTGCAGTGGGCAGGTACCCAGGTACCACCTAACTGTCTCCATTGAAAAGAGTCTGTGATGTTTGAAACACATTGTGAGTCTTTTAACTTGGAAATAGTTACATTAAAAGATAATACCTATTTATTAATGAGCTTACGTTTCTTTCCCCTGATGTTCCTTTACTCATGATTATTTACTGTAAACAATATTTAATTTCCTCAATTATCCATCGGATTCTGCTGCTATTATTTTTTAGAGGAATGTTAAAGTGCAAACGCATATCCTCTTCAAAAGACGGCTAAATGGCTCTACAGCTGCTCCCCCGTAAGTTGTGGGCAGCTCAGAAGTCACTGACCACACTGTGGTATTCAGAATTATTACAGATCAAGTTCTCTGGCTCTCACCCCCTAGCTCAGAACCAGGGATGAATACAGAGATCGGACAGATGACTTCAGTCTTTATTCACAAAAACAGCTTAGCTAAAGAAGAGTCCTTTTTTTTTTTTTTTTTTTAAATCTTCCTGTCTTGCACATGAAGGAGCTGAGGTACCAGATGGTAAGTACCGACTCAAGAGGAGCAGTATGAGTCAGAACAGAATTCCTGGCTCTAGCCCTCTGCCATTAATTTGCAAATTTGCATAGCTTTTTGTCTGAGGACTGGTTATATAGAGAAATGTTCTTCAGCAGAGAGTGGCCTATATGATTTCTATAGTTTTTTCTTATGATTCTACACGTGGTGTTTGTTAACATAAAAAAGTAAGTTATATATATATATATATATATATATATATATATAAACATACTATAGAGAGAATGTTGATTGCTTGCTCTGTATTGACTCACAATGAAGTCTTTTATAAGATTATTTCTGTGTGAATATAACTGTTCTACATTTAACCAATGTCAAATAAAAACTAAAAATTTTCACTTATAGAATTTACAAATAACAATAGAGATTAAAACTGATATTGACAGCCTGGATAAAGAGATAAAAAAAAAAAACTCATCAAAATAAACTTTAAAGAAATATATGTATAAACCTATATAACAGTAAAATAAATCAATTTTGCAAGTGCTGGGTATAGGTGATCTGGCTTCACAGAACTTTGTAAAACAAGATCTGAAAGTTTTAATTGTTCATAAGCTTAGAATGAACCAACTATGCTAAAGAAAAAAAAATGAAACTATGTAGCTTTAGGTTCTGTTATTAGACTTCTAATCTATTACTAAATTATGTTGACTTTTCATCTGAAATGTGTCTATTTTGTTCCACCACTTAGTTTCTCTCCAATGATCTAGTAACAGACTTCATCAATTTTTACCTGGCAATGACTTCTTAATGGTATTCTTGCATCTTTTCTCCCTATTCCAATTTATCCTTTGCAAGCGGCCAGTGGTATCATTGATAAATTAGATTTGATCATATTCCCATATAAGTAAACCACCAATGGTTCTCAATAATTACAAGATTGATTATTTCCTGAGGAATGAGACCCTTCAGTATAATTTCTAATCTCTATCAACTTTTCCTTATTTTTACAGCGAGCACCTACCATTTCTAAAGATGTCTTTAAACTCATCTTAACCAATTTGAACCATAGTATCCTGAAATTGCATTGTACTTTCTACTTCCAAACTTTTGCTCAGGATCTCAGTCTTTTTTTTTCTTTCTTTCTTTTTCTTTTTTTCAATTTTCCCCATTTCACCTTTGACCCATGAGATTCAAATGTCTTCTGTGACAACTTCCTGACAGCCCTCAGCCCCAACTCTAGGTAAAACCAGTTTCTCTCTTTGTGCTGCTCCTGTACCTCTGTCACAGAAAGTAAGGTGCTCTCATTCTGTTCTCAATTTATTAGAAGCTTCTGTGTTTGTTTTCAACTTCTGTTATTGAATATCTTTTATAAATTGTATTAAAATACTAACCTCAGAAGATCCCCAATCTGAAAGAAGAATGATATAGAAGGATATTTCACTTCTCCCATCTCTTTCCAAGCACACACATTATTTAATAATTTGAATTAATATTTTTAATATTCTAAAGTGTGCTGAAAGATTTGCTTTTCTATTTTCAGAAGCAAGGTTTTTGTGATAAGATTGAAAGTTCTAGACTATGAACCTTGGCCTCAAGGATACAAATGTAAAGATCATGAGGTCTTTCTGTCATGGTTTTGAATGTCAGCTTGCTTTGTCCAGTGGGTTACTCAGTCCTTTTGATCGGCACATTTTATTGAGATGCAAAGATATGCAATCTCAGTGACAGGGTTTTCAAAGTACAGTACATTGAAAAACCTGTATGGGCTGAAGCTGAGAGGATGTGTTTCCTAGATGCACGAATAATTCTTCTTTAGCTGTTCACTTTCATCTTAATTTGGAGTCACATATTTCTCGTTACCGTTTGGTTTTCCCCTGGCACCTAGTAATGCACTCTCCACAATGCAGTGCTATGTTCCAAATTTATAGTGCAGTAAATGAAAGAGGTTGAATCCATCGTCTCTCATAATTCAGAGGGAAGATAGTCAAAGGGAAGAAATGTCAGTATTCTTTGGAATACCAAATGTTCAGAACTGGAAACATTTGAAAGAATTTCCAATTTTCTTCCTAAGGAAAATTCAGCTTTTTGTTCTTTCTGTAAACGGATAGACCATTACAGAGTTGGGTTGTCCTAAAAGGAAAAAGGAGGGCTGTTGGGCCTGGTTGTTTGGAGATTGGGCTCTAACCACACGGACAACTATCCTTCTCTCCGATCACAGCATTTGAAGTTAGAAACATAAGGAACTCTTCAGAGAATTTGCTGTGAAATGTTTTGTCTCTTTTATTCCTCTGGCGGCTATCATTCTCCATACCTGAGTGTGTGGGTGTCTTTGTAATGACTCCAGAATCACAAAATGCAGAGATAGGTAGTAATGGGATACTTTTACTTTTCCTCCAGATTAAAAAGAAAAGAAACTGACCATTTTGAAGTGTCCATTTCCTAAGTTTACAGTACTTAATATATGCTAAATTATGGTATCATGAAATGAGGGCGGCATATGAAGTAACTGGTGTGATGAGCTTTTTAATGCATGGCAACATTTCATATAAGATGACACTGGCCCACGTGCAGGCTTAGCAGTTTTATTCATTATATCTGGTCTCCACGGGTCTAGCTGAAACTTCAATGCCGCATAGACAGCGCTTATTTGGAACCCTTCAAACTAACCGGAAGTACAGTTATCACATTTGGGACTGTTCTTTTGTAGAAGATGCAAAGTCCAGTTTTTCAGAATGTAGGGGCTGAGGTCACCAAGAATACTTGAAGCGCATGAGGAAAGTTTGCGTGTCTCAGACCTCAGACCCCAGGTCCCCAGACCTACCGAAACAGGATCACTGAGGGATGTCACCTGGGAATCTGCATTTCACTTCTCCAATTAACATGTATGCATACTAGAGGTTAAGGTTCACTGCAGGTTAACCTGTACCCTGTCGCGCTTGTCAAACATGGCTCCATCCCCGGCCCGATTTATGGACAGCAAGACCCAGGAATAACATTTTCTGAAACAAAACAAGTGGCATATGATACCATGAAATCTCTGGCACTGGCTATCCACTTTCCACATGCGCCCCACTTAGCTCTAGATTAGAAAATAAAGGATGGGATTCAGCCCAGTGGCAGCCATGAGCACAGGTGCACAATTTGGAAAAATGAGATCGGTTCTATAAAAACATCAAGCTAAAGTCAAAGAAGTTTAATAAAAATGTAAATCCCCTTACAACCGCCCCCTTGTTTTCCATCTCTTAATGAGCACCTGTCGTCTGGTGAATAATGACTAGACCTCTGAAAGTGAGTGAGGCTAGCAAAAGGCCCATGGCCAGAGACCTTGTTAGGCATTTTAAAATGAACAATCCATCGAATAAATAAAAACTCTTGTCAGTGATGCAGGTCAAATCTGTGATCTCTTTGAGAGAAACACTATGCAAATGGATCACGGAGAAGAAGAGGCAGGACTTTTCAGTGCTGCTGCAGGCTAAGTTCCTGGAAACAGAGTCTGAGCTGGAGATTGTGTAGAGACGGTTAGTTGGGGAGTGTGCTGTAAAACAGTTCCTGAATGGCAGTGAGGGAAGCAGGCTTGAGTTGCAGGATGATTTGGATGGATGCAGGCGCAACTGAAACCTCAGCCAATCCCACAGCTAATTCTAGAGCTAGGTTGGTCCTTCGAGTTGTCCCAAATTGAGCAAAGGGAGCTGAGTCTCTGTACCCCCTGTCTTCCTCTAACCATCCAGTCATTGCATGAGGCAGACCCCTTTGACGGAGGGCAGTTCTGGAGAGTGACTGAACTGTGACAGTCAGCAGTCAGCAGCTGGCACTCCCAACACCCTTGGGATAGAGAACCCAGCCTTGAAGGAGGAATCCAGAAGCACATCGACTGCAACTTTGTCTGATTCAAGGCCAGAAATGATGGAGCTCAGCCACAACAGGCTTCTGATCTTCCACAGTCTGCTGAATGCCCCTGACACTCCACTGAAGTGATAATGTTAAGGAGGGAAATGATTAGAAGCAATTTGCTGAGGGACCAGGTTTGCATTTTGAGCTGTCAGCAAGTAATGAAGCAAGAATGTCAATCGACAGGTGAATCAAAGTCAGGGTAGAAGGAAGGGAGGAGGAAATTTGCTCCAACAAAGCAATTGCTTTAATTGAGCTTTGTGATGAGGTACGTGGAGAAAGTTTGTAGCATCCAGAGTTTGCTAAGAAAGGATAATTTTTTTTTTTTTTTTTTTTTTTTTTTTTTTGTGGCTGGCGGATTGGAATGTGAGAGTTGTTGGAAAGTCAAGTTAGGAATCAAAGTTATTTTCAAATAAACTTTTAACCTTCAAATAAAGAATCCCCTCTCCTTATAATGGCTCTAGTAGTGAATACTTCTTTCTTTTCCCGTATTTATTGATTGCCAAGTGTGTAGGATGCTATGAGATAAATATACTTCATTATCCTATGAAAAAGGAAGCGAGGCTGTCCTTGATAGAAGCAATAGCTTGACCTGGATACAGGCACCTTTTGGAGCAGTGGCCCAGTGGATTTTTCTGCCCAGTCCACTGTGCTCTGCTCTGAATGACCTCTGACCACTGCCTCTGGGTGTCTACAGCAACCTATGACATCACTCACAGAGGTGCTGCCTTTCCACTGGGGGCCGCTGCTCCAAAAGGTGCCTGTATCCAGGTCAAGCTATTGAGATTATAACCACATATGGAGTGAAAGGGCTTTTATGATAAAAGACTATTTCTGTGACTGGGTTCAACACTGATAAAAAAAAAAAATACTTCTTTCTCTTCTTTCTTTCTCTGTTTTCTTTGATAGTTTCTCTCTCTCTCTCTCTCTCTCTCTCTCTCTCTCTCTCTCTCTCTCTCTCTGTAAATAAGACACTTTTCCTTTCTGGTCTTTGACTGTGTCTCAGTCTCAATTTAGCAATCCACAGTGGTATACTGAAAAGTGTAATAGAACTGTAGCATTAGTGTGTGGAGGTCCAAGGATATATTTTTCCAGTTATAATCACTCCTGAGCTGTTTATAAATATGTCCAACTCTTCACCTAGCTGCATGCCGCTGGCTTGTTTTTATTTCAGGAATGGTCCCTTCTTTCTCCTCGTCCTCCCCTTTCTCCCCCTCCCCCACCTCTGTCTTGCAAACCCTTACGTTGTGAGTGGCCAAGATTTTTCCAAGTACAGTGTATATGTAAAAGCGATCTTAATCTCCTAGGAAACGGGCACATCAACTCTATTTTGTGTGACAAGCAGCATCTTAGAGAAAAGGAGAATTGAAAGACAGTAGTTTGGTTAGAATACACCCTTTTTCACATCCCTTACCCCTATAACCATTGCTGTTAAGTACTAATTGGATTAGTCTTCTCTATTCTAGCAATTGAATTCTTTTACAATTCATTCTCAGCTTTTCATTCAGAAACTGTGTCAGCCTGACCTGTGTTATCTGCCTCCCAGGCTTTATTGCGTACCTTTTAACTACCCCTTTGCCTTTCTCTTGGGCCTCTTTTGTCCATCCCACACCCAGTCGCCAAATTAAACTTTCTAAATTGTAGCCTGCATTGCTTCTCCCCCTGTGTACAATCTTCCAGTGTCTCTCATTCCATTAAAAAACAATCCAGATTGTTCAGTAAAATATAGGAAGCTGGTCAGAATCTGGCTGTAGCCTACCTACCAGGTTAGTCTTCTCTCTTGCCTCTCCAGCCTGCCCCACCCGCATCTCCCCTCCAGACCTTGTGCCTTTCTTGCTTCAAAAATTCTGAGTAGCTTGTATGTTCATCCCATTCTCCCTGGTGTTTTATACCTCAGTGCTTTTGTGCATGTGGTTCCCACTGTCTGGAACAATTACACTTCAAGAAATATCTTTTTTCCGACTTCAGAAACTAAGTTTTCATTCTGATAGATGGCATGAATTGCTCTCATAGTATTTCCCCAGGCTATTTTTACGAGTATTGAGGATTCCTGTGTTAATTCTGAAATGTGCTTTCTAAAACAAAGCTTCATGTGAGAACCCATTAAACCTCTAGCTTAAATACCCAGACAGTCTCAAAAATTGAATTTGCATTGTCTTCCCTGCAGTGTCGTCTCAGGAAACCAATACAGTCATATCAGATTGATGCCACATCCTGTTGTTATGACCTCAACAATTTCTAGGACAATAGAAAAGGTGCTGTTACTAAAGAAAGCTTGACGGAAGACTTACTTCCGAGAACAAAACTATGCTCCTGAACTTGGAGTGGCTGCTAAAACACACAGATAATCCCGATGTTGAGGATCTCTGTTGATTCTAGGAGTGATAAGAGTATGTGTAGCTTTTGCCAGTAGCCAAGAGAAATAGGAAGTCCCCTGATCTGGAAGTTTAGAGAACTGTGTCCTTACCTCCATCCACAATGTATAATCTAGGGGGTCCCAGGGAAGTCATTGGACCTCTTTGCTGTCCTCTTGTGCAAAATGAGATTTCTTGATTTAAATGTTCTCAAGTTTCTTTCCCATGTTTTGATTAAATAGCTATCAGTATCACATAATGTTGGTGCTTTGCCCCAATCCCTTTGGCTCCCTTTTATCGTTTTTGTGCATCACCCAGCTGCAGCATGTTTTCTCTAGCAACCGCCAATATCCTTTTCTTCCTTTTAGAAAAATTGTCCCCAGTCTACTGCTCTCTTAGCCCTGGTTGGAAAACTGTCAGATGCAATACACACTCCAGATTTTTTTTTTTTTTTCCTGCGGGATCAGGCTGTGTCTACCTCTATGGAAGTTCATCTAAGATGTCACCCTTGTTTGCTTTCCTTTCCCTGCCCTGCCTCCCCTCCAGCCCTCCTGGTTCTCCTGGGATAATGCATCCTTAGTAAATCATTTGCACATGATTTACTCAGGGTTTCCTTCTTCTTTGGATTCAACCTAAGGTACGCTCTATTGTCTATCTATCTATCCATCCATCCTTTTTTATTTCATTAATAAACACTTGGTTTGGGTATGTGAGAGCTATTCTGGTTAGAGTGAAGGGAGGAAGAATGCACTTTGCCTACTGAATTGTGCTTAAAGAAATGCTTGATATAGATGTCTTCCAAAGTGGTTCCAGTTAAAGAAATAACTACTGAAATGCTCTCTTTATTAATATACGGATTTTTTTGGTCACTAATGTTTGTCTCCCTATGATTAATTTGGACTAGATTTTTCAAGTAAGCATTTTATAACTCCCTTAGTTTCAAAGAGTTTCATAAACTGGGTAAAAAAGTAACAAAGGAGAGCTATGAGGTTTTTACCAGTATCTTCTAGTTTTTACCTGAAAAGCTATATATATATATATATATATATATATATAATTAAATCTGGAATGTGGAATGAAAACTGGAATTTGAGCCAAGAGTATCTGAAAGAGCATTTGTCGAAAACACTTTGCTTGTGCCATCTGTGTAGGTGGAGAGAGACCCAAAATGTGTCAGATAATGAAGCTGGTATCATTGAGCCTCAGAGTGGAAGCCTGATGGTGTATTTCACTAGTGCTCAGTTGATCACCCTAGAAGTGCAGTCCATTGCAAGTTGATATCTGTTGTAGACTAAGCCTTATACACATGGTCTCTACCCTGATGTTTGGCATCAGTCATGTACAATACCTTGAAAAAAGGTATTGAAGTAAGTAGAATGGTATTTCCCACTCACTTTCATGCTATTTTCTCTGCAAGCTTAATTCTGGTTCCTTTGGTAAATCCTCAGATTTGATTCTATAAGCTGCTGAGAAATGCAACACCTTTATGTCACCCACAAAAGAGAGTTTTTATACAGTCTATTGTACATAGAAAGCGTGTAGGTGTGTGTGTTTGTACGTGTGATGGATGGTTCAGTTGACATTGTACTTGCAGTATAAACTACACTTATCACCAAATATGTGACCACTCCATTCATAAATCATTAAATTATGGGGTTTAAGTAGAAATTAAATATCTACAATTTAATATATATTTATATATATATAAAATTTAGTTGCCCTGGGCATTAAAAATGGAAAATAGAGTCATTCACTTCCAGTGGCCAACTGCAGTGTCATGCAGTTACAGATCTGATGAATTGCATCCCAGTGACATTGCTCGAGGACCAGAGATGAAACTCTTTTTTGTTTGCATTGAGCTAGGTATTATTTTCAGAAAATCAAAACCAAAAACTATGTTTAGCTTCCTAGCTTAGAGTCTCTGGAGGCCCTACCAGCCAGGTATCATTTGTATGTTTTATTTAAAGAAAAAAATTCAATAGGGAAGTTAAAAGTCTCTTTCTAGCTCAACCTTATATCCTAGGGAATTATTTCTTATTCCGTCCAGTCATGTCAAAAGTTTAAAGTAAAGTTATGTTCATTTGTATGTTTTCCCTAGTTTGCCTTACTTCTCTTAAAATGAATTTAAATATAAGTCACTTAACAATGTGTGTGCAAACAGGTATAATCAATATATCATTGATAATAATCAATACACAAACATCAAAAGGTTAGCTTTCCAAGTCCATTCAGTTCTTTGTAAGTCTTTGTGTGGGTTCAGGAGTGATATATGCCATTTTTATAAGGTGGGAAAGTAGAGCAGTATAAATTGTACACAGCAAATATTGAGCCCTGTGAAGTTCACCATTCCTTACAGAAATGAGCTGTGCATTTACTGATTAAAGCAAACCTTTAAAAAAATATTATCTGAGCACCAGCCTAGCAGAGGAGTAAGGGTCATCGAGAAGGAAGTGGATGGTTTTAGTCTTTGCCCTTTGTGAAGCTTACAGTCTAATGTCAAGCTAAAATTAGCATGAGGAAGCAGTTTGATATAATGATTAAGAGCCCAAGGATTAGATTTAGGCAGAAATTTGAGTTCTAGTTTGGCCCCTTTTCAGTTGTATGACTTTGTGAAATCCACTTACCCTCTATGTCTCAGTTTCCCAATCTTTAAAATGGAGATGCTAATATCTACTAATGGATTTGTTACCATGTTTATAAAGGTTGATGACAAGATGTATGAAAGGCATGCCTAGCAAATAATGTATTCTCCTTAATTGGTAGTTATTTTTGATTCACATTACTGATATAAATGAGATGGTTAATCTCTTTCTACCCTACGTACACTTATCATACCACATTTGTAGTTTGTATGATTATAATAGCCTTCCTGATGATTTAAATAGCCCCTGGATGTTTTTTAGAGAAGTGTCATCCAGATTTTATAAATCTATATAACCCTAGAATCTAACCCAATGACCAATGCATAAAAGATTCTTAAGAAGTATTTATTGTAATTTTAATTGTAATGAAAAGAAATATGCTCCAAAACAAGGATTTTAAAAATGTCTACTTTCAAATACTTTTTTTTCCTCGATTAGTAGGAGTGCTAATTATGACTATTTACAGTAATATATTTATTGGGTAAACTAGGTACCACATAGTGTGCCAGCTTAGATGGCTCTAGTTTTTTATTAATAGGTATATGGGGCTCTGGGGTAATGGGTTGCTAGATCCATATGCTATTCAGGAGACATAGTTAGTGTATGGTGACCTTGCTCCAGGATCAAATAGCATAAAAAATGAACTGAACTGGAAGAAATGCTTAGGTTAACGCAGCAAATGTGATAATTGACCAATATGGCAAGGACAGTTCTGTTCCAAAAATAATCAACAATATGATCAGCACTGAGTTAATGCTTTTAAGGATTATAGGTTTCAAACTTTTTCTTGTTAGCAAAATCATCTTGTAAGCAACATCGTGGGGTTTGGAACAAACAGCAAAGCTCTTGTATGGAAACCCCTCATCTGAGAAACTAGCAAACAGCAATGGATGTCTCTGTAACAGGGTCTTGGCCTGGCTTCCATTTCCATGTCCAAAACTCCTGAGGGAAGTAAACAACTGTCCAAATACAATGCTGAAACGATATCCCTGGACTAACAGGACGTCTTAGAAGGGCATCAAAGCAAAGCCTATGGATGGAGACAGTGAATATTGAAGAAGGCAATACAGACATCTTTAGCCAAAGCAAAGCTTCCAATGATCTATTAAAGAGTACTTGAGATAGATGCAATGTTTAAGGAAAACTGACCTCTTCCTCCTCCAAATCTATGATACCCGTTTTACCAGCCCCCGTTCCATGAGTCTGCTTGTTATTATTCTGTCCCATTTTCTCTCCCATGCTTTCCTCATTTCCTCTGCTCCTCATTCTAGATGAATGTAACTAGTGCCAGGTCTGGAGCCATGGAAGGCATGTGGGGAATGGCATTGTGAGGAGGAAGACAGGGAATTGTAGATAATCCAGTCATTATTTTTTTCCACTAATGTAAAGATTCCTTGTAAAACAATTAAGAACAAGGGAAAGATAGCAACAATGATTCTAATGCTAATAAAAATAACCAACACAGAGCATTCGTGAGGATCGAATCTCTGTGCTGTTTGCTTAGATGATCCCCTCTAGACTTCTTAATAGCCTTGTACACTGGACACTACAAGCTGAGTCTTAGGAAAATGCAGTCAAGTTTGCTTTAATTTGGAGATGCAAACTAACTAAGGCTCTCTAAATGTTTGTAAGGAGTTGGTGAATATGATTTATCAGAAAGAAGTGCTTCCACCAGGGCTCATAGTAATAAATCTTGTGACCCTGGCTATTTGGGGCTTCTCTCGCCACTGGGTTTATGGGGGAAAAACACAGTTTTGCTGTATGGAACCTTGATTATTCAGATAAAATAGGCTTGCTGCTGCACCGCACGCACAGGACATGGTTGACAACTGGGGAGGATATTCGGCAAATGTTCTAAGTACCAGAAGAAATGTTGATGAACCCTGATTATTTTTTTATTTTATTCACAAAATGCAGACATTTGAAATTTTGCAACCAACTTCAATTAAAAGAAAAGACACTAATATTGGGTCTGCACACAGAGCCCGATGGGCTAATTTTTCCTTTACTAATTTGTCTAGTTATTTTAGTGTCTTGCAAACACGGAGTTGCCTTTTTGCTTTATTATTTTATCTTCAGTGAATTATTCTTAATGAGCAGGCATGCCCTCGACCGTCAGCTGTTTCATTCGATCTGTGTCTGCAGGTTTGCCCAAAAAGGTCTGATTTCCTGCACTGAACTTTCCAGTGAAGTTTAGTGTTTATGGCCATGCTCCCGATGGGGAGAGAAATGAGCAGGTGAGGCCAAAAACAGCATCTGTGACTTGCTAGGATCGGCTGGCATTGTGTGCATAATTTCCACTTCAAAGAGTTCAGAGACAGCTTGGGGGTAGTTCATTGCAGCCTGGGCTTGTCAACCAGTCCAAGTTATCTTTGGTACAATTACAGTTGATGAAAAATCATTTACAATTGTATGACGTCAGAGCAATAGAGGCCCTCAGAGTTTATGTACTTTCATTTCTTTCATGGTGCAAATGAGGAAAGTATGAAATTCATGTGTTCAGCTTCTTCACACTGCAGTATTTATTGAGCATTTCTTATATGCCGGAAGGCTAAAAAGACACAAAATCATTTGGGGTCGGTGAGTTGGAAAAGCTAACTTTTTCTTTCCTTCTTTCCTTCTTTCCTTCCTTCTCTCTCTCTCTCTCTCTCTCTCTCTCTCTCTCTCTCTCTCCCCCCCTCCCTCCCTCCCTTCCTCTCTCTCTCTCTCTTTCTTTTTTTATGTGTCCCCAGCACCTGTTTTAAGCCTGACTGTATTAGGTCTAAATAAATATTTGTTAAATGAATAATAGGTGATTAGTAAATATTAGCCAAATGGCGGATTGAATGGATAAAATAGCTTTATAGAGAAGACGATCCTGTACTGTGTTTTGTGGAATGAATGGGAATTTGCAAATGAGTAACTTCAGAGGTATTAGGCAAATTAACCAGTGTTACAGTCCAGCCAACAGCAAAGCAAGAACCAAAATACTTGTCTAGTCTAGAACCATCCCTAGGCCAACTATCCAAAAGAAAACATTCTGAAGCATTTAAAATTGTTAAATAAAGTAGTATTTCCTCAGTGTACTGAAGAGGAATCTGTTGGAGCAACAACAATTCAAAACTGTCTATTGTTCTTTAAAAACAACAACAACACGCACACAAAAAAACCCGCCACAAAACTTAGCTATTTTCTATTCTCAACATCAACTACTTCTCATTATGAGGGAAACAATTGGATTAACTACCCAACGCTCACCCTAGTTCATCCTGTCTGCTGCCAGCAAATTTATTCCTTAGACTTGTCCCCATTGGCCTTGGAGAAGTGACAAAGGTTCCCATAACTGGAGTTAGAGTGTTTTATGTACTAGTCCTCCTGTTCACCCACTGTCTGACTGTCAGGGTACCGGCTAGAGAGGGAAAAAGGAGGAGGAGAAGGGAGTTGTTCGTGACTGGGGTTGAGAGCAGTCTCAGCTCCTTGAGAAGAAGGGATAAAAATAAATCCTCTGTATTGCTGAAGCATGTGGATGTCATGAAATAGTGGGGCCTGAATCAATATATTGCATTTACAGCAGACAAAAAGCAAGAAAAGGATTTTCAGAGTTTATTTATCCAGCTCCTCTGAAAAATACCTGTGTGAACCATTGAGTTGAGAGTGTTGACTTTTTGACTGCCGCCCCTTTGGAGAGAGTGTTGTCTCCCAAAATCATATCCAAAGAGTGATATCTCTCCCTTGCCCTTTGAGTGACCCTCTTTTGCCACTCCATTAGGTAGAGAAAATAATGATAAAAACTCCTGTTACAGGAGCCACAAACGAATAATGGTCACAGCAGTACTTTGGGTCTGTGGTGTCTGTCCCCTTGAACAAATTCCAAATGGCTTTGTGTACATTCATTCACTCCTCTAATCACACACAGAGGAGAAAAGTCACGATCATTCTTTCCATTTTAAAGATGGATCAAATAAAGACTTATACATGATGGGGACTGTGAAAATCAGCATTGTTTTATGTGTGTTCAAGGTCTAACGAATTAAAGTAGCATGAATATAGGACAGGGGTAGCTAAAGTGATAGCTTAAAGGGACTTTGGGAAACTAGAGTCTTATTTTTAAGAACAGGTTGTCTTAAAGATGTATTCATTTGTCTCCAAAATATTGAGTGCTTACTTTAGGCCAACTTTTGTTTGGATCATTGAGTGATGGTAGTGAGCATGACAGACAGACATCTATTCTCATGGACTTCCATGCTAGTCAGAGGAGAAAGAAAAGTGCTAAGTGCTGTAGAGAAAACATTACTAGTTATGGCGTAGAGAATGACTGCCAGGGATGTTGCAGGAGGGGGGTAGAGGTTGTTTTCTTTGGTTCTGTCACCAACAAAGGCCTCTCAAGAGGTTACCCTTTACCTAAGACATGATTGATGAGAAGGAGTCACCCATGTGAGTATCTGAGGGAAGAGGAAAGAACACAAAGACCTCAAGAGTCACTATGGCATTTACCTGATGGAAGAATAGAAGAAATCCCAGTGTCTGGAGTATAGTGAACAAAGTGGAATATGATGCCAGGTGAAGTAGGGGAGGATGGCAAGAGTCAGATCATAAAAGGCCTTGGGATCATTTTAAGGAGTTTGATTTCATTTTAAGACGATTGGAATTCATTTGAGAATTGTAAACAAGAGAGTGGTAGTGAGAGTCGTGGATAGTATATAATCCAACCTGTGCTCCTAGTTTTAGGGACAAACCTTCTTAAACACCTCTTTATTGATTCAACATTATTAAAGCAAGTTTACTATGTGCTTTGCAATGTTCTAGGATTTTAGCAAGGAGCAAGACAAGTTTCTGCCTTTATTGAGCTTACATTCTACAAGGGCAAAGACAGATAAAAACTAATAAGGACCATTCATAAAATACCAAAAGTTTATATGATGAAGAGTTATGATGGAAATGTTGCTGGCTTGAAAACCTCTAGCGCTCCTTCCGTAACTCACTTCGGTTTAATTATTTGTTGTTCTGATGTTTTTCGTTTTTAACTCGATGGTTAAGGAAGCTTCCTAGTTTTGCCTGCTTTCATTTCTGTCTGTTGCTTTTTATTGTTTTATCCCCATATGTAGTATACAGCCTTTCTCTGAAAGCCTTATCTCCAGAAAACACTTTATCTCCTCAAACAGTAATTAATTTACTTTTTTGATTTCTTTTCCAGAGATTATAATTTTTTAAAAAACTGTTCCATATGTGTTCTATTTTTCGTCCCTTGCATTATTGTTGCTGCTTTCTTTAGTCACATAAAAGTTCAGAAACATCCTGGAAAAAAAGTATTAACTTAGGTATATTTTACACAGAATATAGCAGAGGAATTATTTTGTGATTCTTATACGGAACTCTAATCCTCTCCTTTCCTTCTCTTGCTCTTACTCTTCCTCCCCTTCCTTCCTTCCTCCCTCCCTCCCTTCCTTCCTTCCTTCCTTCCTTCCTTCCTTCCTTCCTTCCTTCCTTCCTTCCTTCCTTCCTTATTCTAAAATACTAGGTAAATACTTTCTCTCCTTCACGATACTTTAAAGGTCACTTTTCCATAATGAACTCTTATGTGTAAGTATTTCTTTTCCTGTTAAGAAGCAATGAGGCAATTTAAAAAAGACCTTTTTGAAGATCCTTTACAGAAAGATTTCTTAACCATGGCTTCCTCTACCTGTGAATTCTAACCCTCATTATTATTGCCACCTTTGGATTAAGTTCTATTAAGAAAAAAAATCTTAGACACTGTGAAAAATTACTAGGAGGAAATGGTTTTGCCTGCCCACGAGGATTTGGAAGGACCATTTTTAGCCTGCTGCCTTCTCTCCACTTCTGGGATTTTCATGATAAGAAGAAAGGAGTGGATTTGGCGGCTATTTCAGTGATCAAAGGAATATTTTTAAATGGATGATGTTATTAGGATTTCCTAGAAGACAGACTCTAGACCAAAATATTCTTGAGGCTATAGACCTCAAGGATGTTTCTGCCAACTGTGTTAAAATATTTGTAGGGAAAATACGGCTTTATAGAATTTTCATCTTTCCCAAAATGGCTACTGATTTTCTCAACAAAGAAATAGCAGCAATTTACTAAAAAGGAAAATGACTCTTTTTAAACAAGAAAAGTTAGATGATTGATTTAGATGAATGTGTTTGTTCTACCAGAGTCCAGCATTTCTGATTCATACCGTTTTCCTTCATTAGAAAAATAGATTCTTTTAGAACCATCTAGAAATGACCCACAGACATCCCTGAAAAGTGACTATTCAGCCTCTGCTGAAATACACCTGGTGATGAACTTTTTATTACCCATCATTATTGGTTCTACTTTCTGAAGCAGCTCATCTTTCTTCTAGATGACATTCTAAGTATTTGAAGATGGCTGCCCTACTCAATTCCCAATGGCTTCTGGTTAAATATCCTGAGCTCATTCAGTTGCTCTTCATATGGCAGCACTTCAAGACCTCTCTCCATCCTCCTTACCTCCCTCTTAAGTCCGGTTTTGAATGTCCTACTTGAAATGTGTAACAGAGCTACAAGTAGAAAGCTGTACAGTTATCTCAGAGTAGAATCAGACAAGGAAGTCCCTCACGTGAGGTACTTCCTATGAGACCCTATGTACTCTGATGTCTCTATTTCTCCACTTTTTCTGCCACTCTCTTCCTGTACCCTCCATTTCTGCAATACTGGTTTCATTGCTCTATCTCAAGCTAGCCAAATATATTTTGTTTCCCTCCCCCCCACACACACACTTTGTTCTCTCTTTCCTCAGAAGGCATGTGGTATCCTTTCTCTTAATGTCAGGTCACACTTGCTATCACCCCAGCAGAAACTGCCTGTCCATCTCATTTAAAATAAGCCTCTCCTGACACAAATCTCCCCTTATCAAGCACTTAAAACTCCTAGACATTATATTACAAATCTATGTGTTTGTGTTTCGTCGGCAATCATTATGAGAGTATCACCTCTGTTAAGGCAAGGACTTTGCTATGCTTACTGCTGTCTGACCAGCACCTCGCGTAGAGGTGGAGCTTTACAAATATTTGTGAATGTATCAACTAATTTGCTATCCACACACAGATTATCTGTGGGCAGAGGATACAGAATATTTTTATTGCATATTTACCAGGGCAAAGAGCCATACACTAAAGAATTATCTGACTTATAGTGAACCCAAACAGTATTTGGGCTTTCATATGTTAAAGAGTGACTAGAGAGAGAGAGAGAGAGAGAGAGAGAGAGAGAGAGAGAGAGAGCTGACCAAATAAGTGGACATGTGGTTTTGAGACATGTGTCCAAGCCTTCTAGATTATAGAAGCTGGAAAATGACAAAAGTGCATGAAGTAAAGGAAAGTAAGCCAGCAAGACTGCTCACTGCACATGAATTTCCAAGGATACAGTTGTTCTTGAACAATCACAGTCAGTATATCAAAATAAGCGCTTTATTGAGTAGGGTAAAAGGAGTTGCTGGCAAGACTGTAAATTCTCTCCCAGAACAAATGATAACTGAGCCCAGGAGCCCTTTTGTCCTGGGGGGAGGGGAGCATAAATTCCCTGAAAGTATGTGTCTCAGGGAATTGTTCTGCATTCATCATGTCCGCCTCCTGCATCATTCATGAGTGTCATAAGAGTCTAAAGAATTGGCACTTCGTAGTGAAGATGATTAAATAGCCATTATACTTGTCTTGCCTGCTGCACGGTGCTTTTAAAGAGATCCCATTCAGATTGCAGCACACCCTTCCAGCCTCCGTTCATTGCTTGCCTCCTGAGGTGTCTAGCATCAGATCCAAGGAGCAACATGTCACCAGCCTTACACTTGTTGGGACTCAGCAGATCTGTGGACTAGCACTTCAGGTTGCTTATTCCTGTATCATAGAGACCTTGGGGTTTGAAGCTCATAAAGCTCAAAGTGGATCCTTTTCCAGGGGACAAATTCCAGCATTAGCTTAGATTCTGTAGTGATTGAACGGTAACTTTTTCAGATATGTTCACATCTCCTTGCCTTCACTTCCTTGTGGACTAAGAATAATGACTCAGAGGAGGACGTCTTTGTATATAATTTGTTATTTTATGTATTTAAGTATAAGACTTCAGATCATTATATACCCAATAATGCAGGTACATGAAGAGTAGATGCTGATGTAAGAGAGTATGTGACCTTACTTCTGTCCCCTCCTCCCTCCCACTCACATGCACACAGGTTAAACCTGCTCCATACTGTTTAACAGTATCCTTAAATGATGGGGTGTAAATAGGTGAATTAATCAATAAACGAGTTTTTCTTAAACACCTGTTTAAAGGCAGCAGAAAGAATATAGAAAGGAAGGGCACTGGACTGGAGTCAAGAGAGGAGTTCTAATTTGGCCCTGCCACTCATGAACCTTGGACAAATTCTGTAAACTTTTTGGGCCTCAGTATTTGCATCTAGAAGTGAAGAAGATCAAATACTGCCTCTCATTCTCCATTCAATTCTTATACCACAGAGGGTGTCACTGATGGGACTTGGCCGTCATGGGGACACAAAGCAACCCATGACATCACCACTGTCCGCAAGGAACTCCTAGTCTAATCATGTCCATGCAAATTGTAAGTGCAACTGAGCAACAGGTTCCAGCCTAACAGGTGCTGGATGTATATATTGTCATCTCTGACTGCGACATACGGATAGTTTTTAAAATCATGGCATGATCTATGACTATGATTTCCACACAGTAAACAAGATGTCTTTGTGCCCCTGTTGTTTGTGGGCTTTTCCCCCAAATTTATGACTTTAGGGAAGCATGTTCACTTCCAGGTAAAACTTTGGGCACGTGTTAAGGTATTGAGTTAAATGGGTCAATTAGGGAAATTAGATCTTTAATGGCTATGACCCGTAAGAAGACCCCCTTCAGAGAACATGTGTTCTCCTCTTGCTGAAAAAAGTCCTATCAGTCCTGCCACTAGGTCACCAGTTGCTTCAATGCAGGTAGACCCTTTGAGTCTAATTTGTACCCTGGAAGGAAGGATCCTCTTCATTCATTGTTATCCAGGCATTCTCTGGAAGTGGGAGGGTCGGTTGAAATGCCAGCCTTGGCACTTTACATTCTGCTGCTCCAGCCATGTGAATCTGATTCATTCTTGCTGCTAGTTTAAGAGAGATTAAAAGCAGCAAAGCTGTTCTCTGAGTTTCCTGATCTGCACCATGGCAGCCAGAGTCAGAGGAAATGGGAACAATGGGGAAGGGAGTAAATCCTCGAGAGTGACGTGTCTGTGATCTCTGGCAAGCAGACCCGGTGTTCACATGGAGGCTTCAGATACTAGGTCATTGCTTTGGAGAATCTTCCAGCGCCCAATAAAACCTACCACCTATGTGATACAATGTGAAGCAAAAGCTGAGGCTGAGAGATAAGGACAGACAGGATATGTGGCTGAATAGAGAACTTTCAATTTCCTTTACTTAGTAGATGGACAAGTATCACATCATTAAAAAAATATATATCCACATCAAAAACCATCTTCTAATCTGCACATGGCCAATGTCTGAGTTTTTTCACATGATTGACTTAATCAGAAGGCCTAATCTAACAGGGAGAAGCGCTGTATTAATTTAAATATGGCAGGTGCTATCTAAGTTTATTGCAAGAGCTAAAGACCAATTATCTTGTATTTTTTCATAAAATTGCATTTTCTAAAAAGAGACTGGTGTGTCTGAATATATCCATCATAACAAGTCTGCAAGCTTTGATGGAAGTGACTGCTGTTTATTTGCTGAATGTCATATCTGTACTGTTGAATCAATGCTAACGCTATCATATTAGAACTAAGAAGAGAGCCTGGGAAATGAGTTTTTATAGACTTGCAGCATGGATTCATGAATAAAAGTGTAAGGCCAGGTGTAGAAAGTGCCTCACTCCGGCACTTGATGACTAGAGGGCAATTTTTTTTAAAACAGGGATAATACAGTCACCTCCCACAAGGTTCAGGGTTAAGAATAAATAATAACTTGTTTTTATCATCAGGATGACACACTTGCAAGGTGTGGGGAAGTGCTGAGGGGAGAGAGAGAGAGAGAGACTGAGATGGAGGATGTATTTGAAATATATTTAATTATGAAGGTGGATGAGAATCACCGAATATTAGCAAAAGGCAATTGTCTTGTTAAACATAATAAAGGAAGAAAAATAGAAACTATAAGCTGAGGCTTTGAAGAGGATAAAATATTAAGAAAATTAGGTGTTTATGTATTCAGAGGACATCAGTTTTAAAAAATGAACTGTAAACTAATTACCACAATACTGCATAATAATGCAATGATACGTTCGTCCATTGATAAGAGGTGAAGGATAAAGTTTTGTTGGATGAGTAATGGAAAATGGCTTGGAGCACCAGAAGCTGACTTTGATCCATTTGGGTCTCTTATGTGACTCTTGGCTATAGACTATCTTTAGTTTAAGAAGAGGAACATAGTATGGCCTAATATTTATGGAGATTTCTTTAACTCAAAAGAAAGTGTTATCTATGTTGTTCTGTATTAGGTCTTCTGATTAAGTCAGTCATGTGATAAGATTCAGACATTGCCCATCTGCACTTGGATTGGAAGCTGTTTTTTCATGTGGGCATCTTTTTTTTTTTTTTTTTTTGATGATGTGATACTTGTCCATTTACTAAGTGAAGAAAATTGAAAGTTTTTTATTCAGCCATATATCCTATCTTCCTCTTAAATCAAGTTGTACCCCCCACAAAAAGGTATATCCACAGATAAAACAAATAACCTAAGGGCTCAACATGCGAGAAATGCTATAGCCTATCACCTCATGGAATATTATGCAACCATGTAAAATGACAAATCTAATCAGATAGAGAGAAGTTCAAATACTATAAAAGAACCAGGATGCAAAATTATATAAGCATTATGATTACAATACCATGCAAAACTATGTGTTTCTATAAGTGGAGACCAGAGAGAAAGGAAAATAGCTATATACATATATTCAATGGCTATTATTTTAGCAAATCAATTTGCATAATCTTTCAGGTCCTCCCAATGCCAAATAATATGTATTTGGAAATAGCTGAGCAGGATCTGGGTGCCTTCTATGGTGACATAATAGCACAGTCTCATGTCGGGCTTAATGCCATGGCACGGATGCTTTCTAGTCCTGCAGTTCTCACTGAACCCTTGGACCATTATTGTACAGGCACACAAAACTCAATAACTCCAAAATTGAACTTACCACTTTCATGCCCTAAGCTGTGCTTCTTTTTTTATCTATAATTTTATTTGCCCAAACTTGAAAACTCTGAATCAATGTGAATTCCTCCTTTTCTCCTTCCCCAAGTATTAAATGCATCACCAAGTAATTTTACCCTTCACATCTTTAGCATCCACTCCTGTCTGTCATTTCTCACTCTCATTGACCCAGTCTCAGCTCCTGCCTTTCATGTCCGGGCTATAGCAATGGCCTCCATCAATCCATATGGACACACTTTTGTCTCTTTCTGTCTTCCACATCTCAGTCAGAGTTATTTTCATCAAACATAGATAAAAATATGCTTTTCTACTGACTGAAGTAGTCATTTTCAAACTTTTTAAATAGTAAAATCATTCTTCAAAAATTAATATTGGAGTGACTATACTATCCTAATTAAAGGTGACATGTTTCAGAAGTTAAAAAATTATGGAAAAAGTTGTTTATTTTCGATGTAATCCTTGAAATATTTCTGTTACTTAAAAACAAACAAACAAAAAACTATAAGGAAAACACTGCCTTGTCCACTAAGATACTAGTTTGTCTACTAATGTTCAAACTACTTTATATGGCAGTCAGTACTCTGCACAGCTACTACTAGCTTATTTTTCAGACCTGTTTTTGCTATTCTCACCTCTTCAGCCTACATACCACCCAAAAGAAATGATAATGTTTGTCTTCCCAAAGCTCCTGAGGTTCTCTCTCATCTCTCTCCATGGTCTCCAAGTAGAATGTCTTTCCTCTTCTTTAAAATCAGGTAAATATTTCTTTACTCCAAGACTCAATACAGCCCCTTTTTATTTTTTGACATATTTTATTTTTCACAAGGTTAGTATTTTTCTGGTTTTATTGAGATATAATTGACATATAACATTATAATATTTTAAGGTATATAACATATTGTTATCACTAACATGCAGAATATAAACATAATAGTAAAACTCATAGTAATAGGAAAGATTGGTGGTTGCCAGAGGCTGGGCATAGGGGTGGTAGAGAAAATGAATGAAGGTGATCAAAGGTTCAAACTTCCAGTTATAAGATAAGTAACTTCTGGAAATATAATGTACAGCATGGTAATTATAGTTAGCAATACTGCACTGTATATTTGAAAGTTGCTAAGAAAGTAAATCTTAAAAGTTCTCATCATAAGAAAATAAATTTATAAATATGTGAGGTGATGAATGTTAACTAAACTTATTGTGAGATACATACATATATATATATATATATATATATATATATATATATATATATTTATACACACACACACACACACACACACATATGTCTCACAATACTTATTGAGAGAGATATATAATGATATATATAAAATCATATGTGGTACAAGTTTTTATTAATGCTGGTCACCCTCCCCTAGGGCTTCCCATCTGACTTTGAACGTATCTCTACTATCACACTTATCGTATTGCATTATATATACAGTGTTCTTTAGTACATAGAGGATACTTGACATTTTTTGACATTTATATACCATTGCATTTAATTTTTACTAAATGAGTACTCTGTTTTTCCTCTAGAATAGATTATTTTGACTATAATCACTTTTTATTAAATTTTAAAGTCTACTTTAAAGCAAGTTTCCTTTTTTTATTCTTTTAACATTTTCTCGGCAAATCTTACACATTTATTTTTCTTTAGGAACTTCAAAAGAAACTGAGATTCTATTTAGAGGTGCCTTAAAGATTAACATGCTCATTGATATATTCATATTTTCCCTGTCCAATAACATCATATCTATCTCTGTGTATCTGGACTTGTTTTATGTCCTCTAAAAGTTATCATTTCCTTTATATAGCTTTTCTTTATGTAGCTTTCTTGTTGAATTATTTCAAGATATTTTTTTTGAAATATCTTGAATTATTTTTTTTAATTATTTCAAGATAGATTTTGTTATTGTGTTTGAGATGTCTCCTTTTCCTTTCAACCTGGTAATTACAATTATTAAAAGAAGCTATTGTTTTTTTTGAAAAAAATATTCTAAGCATTGGGATTTTGAATCTCTCTATGTGTGTATGTACATACAGAAGGTGCCAAAAAATGTATACATATTTTAAGAAAGGAAAAAACTATTAAAATTGTAATACTCAGTATATACTGATACAAAAGATGAATACAAGTCATGTGTATACATTTTTTTTGGCACCCCTGGTATATGTATGCACGAGATCAGACAATTAAGTTCGCGAACTCATCCTAGAAAAAGTGCTACATACCTCATTACTGAATATCACTATGGTCACCTTCAAAGTACTCCCCTTGGGAAGCTATGCACCAATGCCAGCGCCTAGTCCACCCATCAAAGCAATTTTGGAACTCTTTCTGGAATGGTCATATGACATAGTTGTATTACCCTTGATGTCCTGAATGTCATCCTAATGTCTTTCAATATTTCCTTTATCTTTGGATAAAGAAAGAAGTCATTGAGGCCAGATCAGGTGAGTAGGGAGGGTGTTCCAATGCAGTTACTTGTTTACTGGCTAAAAACTCCCTCACAGACAGTGCTGTGTGAGCTGGTTCATTGTCATGATGCAAGAGCCATGAATTGTTGGTGAAAAAGTTCAGTGCAGCCTTTCAGCACTTCCAAATAGTAAACTTGGTTAACTGTTTGTCCAGTTGGTACAAATTCATAAGGAATAATCCCTCTGATATCAAAAAAGGTTAGCAACATCATTGCAACAAATTCGTGAACTTAATTGTAATACCTCGTATATAATATATTTTCATAATTGTTATATTATATAATATATAATTATATAAACTACATTATATATATATAATATATGCATATATACATATATAGTGTTTTAAATAACCTAATTATGGAAAATATTAAGAATTTCTTTGTCAACAAGAACATGATCAGTTTTACAAGCACTACAATTTGATACGTATATAAATTATTGAATGTGCTTCTTAGGTGAAATGCTTGGGTGATTTATCACTTAATCATGTTGGTCATTTGTTGCCAATTCATTTAACAAGCACTTCTTGTGTCCCTATTTGTTCCAGGCACTGTGATAGTTTCCAGGGGTTCTTTACTATCCAGGACTCTTCTGGTTGTGAAAGAACAAAATTTGAACTAGCTTAGACTAAACAAAGTAGCTATTGAGAATTTTATATAAGAAAGACAAAGGTGTAACTTCACAACATGGACCATTAAAACCAACTACTCAAAAATTGATAAGATTTTCTTTGTGTTCTACTCTTGACTCAACAGTTTGACTTCACTGAGCCAGGGTTTGTTTTCTCACACTTCTTTCCCACAATAGAAAATGTGACCATGGCAGCTGTGTGCATAACTTTGTCAACAGAGAGGAGCTGATGGAGTATTTCTCTGGGTCCAGATTACAAAAAATTCAGTGAAGTGTTCTGATTGGTTCAACCTGGGTTAATTTTTACATCATAGCCAATCAGCTATATGTGTATGTATAGGTTGACAATTTCTATTCAAATCACATGACTGGTATGGGAGAAAATGGTCATTTTAATGGGGAGGGGCTTAATTTTTCAAGATAAAGAGGGAAGATGTACTGGCACGTATAATAATGAAAGTCTCCTGCAGGTACAAAAACCTTGGGAATCCCTTCATGTTTAGGTGAACGCCATACAAGGGAAATACTAAACTAGTTCTAGAGTTCTATGTGGTGTACATGGTAGCTATTTTGATCTTTATTCAAACTCTTTGAAATGAGTAGGTAAGAGAGGTATTATAACCTTCTTAATCATGGGGAAACTGAGGCACAGTAAACCTAAATGAGTGTTATAAAATAGAAGACTGGGTCATGATAAAGTTTCTTCCTTTTGCCTAATTCTGACATGTGTTTTATGATAAAGAGATATGCATGTCATAGAAGCAAGAGTCATTTCCCTTACAAATATTAGCCAACTTTTCCAAGAAAATCATGTTTTATGAATTAGAGTCACAAATCTACCAAAGTCATTTGTATTATAGCCCCTGGCCCCTTAGAAGTGCGAAGCCTCTATATATCCAGCATTTAAATCAAAGCACTGGAAATAAGCAACAACTTTTCATTTGTTTTTCTTTTTCAGAGAATATTCAGTACTTAGATATCTCCCAATTGCTCTTATCAGAGAAGGTATTTCAAATCTGTGGAATAAAAGGAGGGAAAAAAAGGCGGCAGACGAATGTGCTCCAGACCTTTCTTTTATCCTAATCATATTATTATCCTTTTTTTAACATGGATAATAAATTCCATATTATCAGATGGAATGAGTTTCAAAAAAAAAAAGCTACAGAAATGGCTGATGAGTAATTATAAAATGATCATTTTTATTTTTATTTTCATTCATTTCTATTTTGCCTAAAGACAAATGTATATATGGCCCATGCACTTAGTTAATGCTCTGTAAAATAGAATAACTACTATTCTTAAATATATTGCATTGCTTTTCTACTCTATATTCTTGTTAGGTTAAATCTAAGATATATAGATGTAGATATAAATATAGATACAGAAAACTAAAGGCAGTTTGCGGTCTGACTTAGGAACTGAGGGGAAACATAAAACAATTTGACTAAAGATGGGTGTGATTTTATTATCTGAGCCTGCCAAAAACTCACCTAAGAAAAATATTCAAATGTCTTTGTGGTTAGATTTCTTTTATAAATTGGGAGTTGTGTTCTCTTTCATCATAGGAGATATTGTGGACCCTAAAATATTTCCACATTGAGACAAAATGAGGAAAAGCTGAGATGGATTAAAGGGCAGATGTCTGAATGACAGTGTGAAGGTATGAAAGTATAGGTGAGCCAAGTTTTATTGATTAATTCAACAGCACTTATTTCCTGAGCATTCAGTTTTGGTAGAGAGGTGAATTAAATAGCCGTGTCTTCCAGCGGCTCATGGTACACCAGGGTTCTGGATTTTCATTTTGCTTGACAATAAAACTTAATATTTATGATTTTCTTAAACCTGAGTACTGTTCAATTTCCTAGGACTTATTTTGCTATACAAGTAACTAGCTTGGTTATGAAAGTTAAATTAAGTTGGCTATGAGGTAATCTCTGAAATAAACCTCATCATAAAGTCTACTCTTCAGAATTTAGCATTTTATGGGTGCAGTGTCATAAATCAGGAGCCACATGTTGTCTGACCTTGCTTTGTACGCTTCACAGGGAGACACTTCATATTAAACCACTGTCATTTAAATAAGATAAAATGATCAGCCCTATACTGCCATTTCTACTGTGAGGGAACTGAGTTCCTATTTTGTTTGTTGTTTGTTTGTTTATTTGTTTTCCAACATGGTAGAAAGCCATTGTTCTTTTCTCAATCATCATCATCCCTATCCCCACACAGGTACATAGGTAAAGGTAAAAGGTAAGCATATTAGGGACACAGTTTGATATAATGAAAGAAAGTAGTCTATTAAGTTAGACAGATCTGGATTAAATTCCTGATCTACTAGATCTTGGGCAAGTTATTTTATTGCATTCTATAGCTTCCCTCATCTTTAAAACTGGAAGAGTGACTGCTACCGGCTGATTTGTGCACCCCAAAATTCATATATTGTAGTCATTATTCCCAGTACCTCAGAATGTAACTGTATTTGGAGACAGGGTTAACAAAGAGGTAATTAAGTTAAAATGAGGTCATTATGGTGGGCTCTAATCCAATATGACTGGTGTCCCTATAAAAAAAGAAAATTAGGACACTGATAAGTAAAGAGGGTAGGCCATGTGAGGACACAGGAAGAAGACAGCCATTTACAAGCCAATGAGAGAGGCCTTAGAAGAAACCAACCCTGCTGACACTTTGATCTTGCAATTCTAGCCTCCTGAATTGTGAGGACATCAATTTCTGTTGGTAAGCCACGCAATCTGTAGTACCTTGATATGGCAACAATATCTAAAGTAAAAGATACAGGAATTTGAAATATTGTGCTATATACTATAATATATAATAAATTATTTATACATATAGCTAGTATGAGTATTAATATCAGTGTTAATATTAATATTACAATTAGCATTGTTAAGCACGACCCAAGGTTTGTGAAAGAAATATTTACTTCAAAGGAGAAACAGTGAGCTTATGATATAGTTCTTTTAAGCAAGGGGGAAGGAATTTAAATGTGTCCCTGGAAGCTTTATTTCTGGATCAATTTCAATGTGGAAGAAGCATCATATTCTTTATCATTAATCAACTTTTTTTTTCTTGTGGAAGAATCCTGAAGGTGAATAAAAATAACTTTTTAAAATGTTTTCTGATGTAATGTGTCTCTGAAAATGTCATTACCTCTAAGACTCAGAAAGGGTCATGATGTGTGTGTAAGCACTCCTGAATGTGCCCAGAATATATGGGCCAATGAAAAATAAGAGAAACTTTATAAGAGTTTATTTGGGCCAAAATGATGACAATTGCTGGGAAGCAAAATCTCAACGGATTGAGAAAATGCTCCAGAAAATGGTGGTTTTGCAGCTTATTTTATATATTAGAGGAGGGTTACATGAAATCCATTGTTGGTAGATTAAGGGGTGGGAGAAAGCAAAGTGGGGAAATCTCTGGGATTGGATAAAAGTAAATTGGAGAGACAGGTACTTCTTTCACATTGGTGGGTACAGGATAGTTAATAGTTCACACAGAGATGTCAGTCAAGGAACAAGAATAATAATGAGGGATTCAGTAGTTTCAGGCTTTGGTATGGAAAAAAGGATTACTGACATTCCAAGGATGTCATCCTAGGTGCAAAAAGACAATAGACAAGCTTACTTAAGGTGAAGATTGTATGAAAGAAGCTTCAGGTTAAAGATGTGACTTCCCTCCATGGACCACCTTAGTTACGATTTTTATTTTTTTATGTTCATACTGTCTTATGTGGTTATTTTCAGTCTCCTGACCTTGTCAGGTTTAACCTGCCACCCCTTTTCTGTCCTAAAAGTCTGTTTTTATTTTACTCAAACTTTGGTGTCGTATAGGTGTATATAAGGAATCACAGCAGGGAGCCATCTCAGTATTTAGTATTAGATTAGAAATAGCACACTTTTTAATTCCTCTTCAGACTCCCTGGAAAATCCATGATAACATTCCTGTTAAAAGGTCCAACCAAGCATAATTGCAAGAACAGGGTTTACACATGACATATAATTATACATGAAGAATGGTTCTTTTTAATGATATTTACCCCCAGAATTAAATAATGGTGAACTTTATGTTACACACATAAGAAATTGGGTTAGTAGAATATTACTGGTTTTCTATTTTTTCCCACCAGCTCCTATGGAACCTTTAACATTGAGTACAGTATATAAGAGCTTCACTCTGTGCACAAGTTTCAATTCCAATATTACCGAGCAGATTTTATACGAAACTGAACCAACGTTGGTTCTGCTGGAAGTTTGTGAGTTCACGTCTGTCTTCCAGAATCCTAGGACATGTTCTGAAATGTTGCCTATTGTTTTTCTGGCTTAATGCTTTCTTTCTTTCTTTCTTTTTTTGTTTTTTTTTGTTTTGTTTTAATTAAAATTTATTGGGGTGACAATGGTTAGTAAAATTACATAGGTTTCAAGTGTACAATACTGTAATACATCATATATACATCACATTGTGTGTTCATACTCTAGTTTCTCGTCAGATTGCATAAATCTTTCGTTGTTTTTTGTTTGTTTGTTTGTTTTAAAATCATTCTTTCTTCGAGAGGAAGGAATTGCCCCATATGGAGGAAGTCCTCACCTTGCCTGAGGCTTGTTTAAGAAATGGGTTTGGCTCTCCCTGGTGATATAATTAACTCTCAGGCAATGTCAGTTTTTCAGTTAGCTGAGCAGTACATTTGATCATTTCTTTGCTAAAGATAAAGGATGTTCTTTAAAATTGATGAAATTTCTTTCTTAATGTTCAGTCCCTTTAATTTTGCTTTATTTAAAGCTACTTTATCATCGGTTTTGGTGTTTATTTTAAAAAATTCAGAGTAGGCAAAACAGATTATAATAAACCATCCGTTCCATAAATACATTGCCATGCTGTTTGTAAAATCACTTATCACTTATCACTTCCCTTGTACTCCCTAGTGGCTCCCTTTGGAACGCAGAGGTTTTGTTGTTGCAGATTTCCATCTGTTGTTCACCCTCCACTCCTCTCTGTGGAACTCTTTGTTTCCAGGGATTCCTGAGGGAAGCTTCCTCTCCTGGGTCAGCAGGACAGCCTGCTGAAGGGAGAAGAGGGCAAAGTCAAGAAAGGGATCTGTTTCTGCTGTTGGCTCACCACTTAACACCAGATCAAGTTGTTTAATCTCTTTGAGCCTCCATTTTCTTTTTTCACTAACATAGTAACAAAAATATTTGCCATTAATACTTTAGTGGGTACTGGGGGAAGAGGCATCAAATGAGATACTCTCAGAGGAAGCAATTTGGAAATCATTCAATGCTATGGAAATATAAGACCCTTCTATTATGAACAGCCCAAAGCATCCATGGGTGTGTGTGGGACGGACCATGTAACCAACTAACTCTAGAAACTGTATTCTTAAGGCCATCAGTCATTACGAGTTCCCTGAGCTTTATGCCTCCATTTGCTAGAGGAGATAAAGATCAGTTTCAAAGTCCTCCCATTTTGGTTTTATTAGCTATATAGTAATTGATATGAATACAAGACAGTTTTGATAGCAAAAACTACCTCTACTGGCATACTATAGTTTATGTAATTGATAGTCCACTTATTTTTCAAAAGGATTTATCAATTTCCGGTAAAGAACACAAATGTGAATAAGTGATAAAAGAGTCATAAAATAGAAATAAGGAATAGGAAGCTGAAATAATATAGGAAGGCAGGTGTATACTTTCATATCATGAACTTTTATACTAAGTTCTGAGGCAACGTTCACAGATCACTAGAGTAGAAGTTCGGCATATAGTTCCTTATACTAGCTTACCTACCAGGTGGTTTGCACATGGAGACTCATACTTACTTTATTACTTATTATTCTACCTGTGACACGTGTCCACAGGTAAATTATTTAGTTCTCTTTAAATTTAACTCTCTCAGGTTTGCTTTAGGAGGTGCTTCCAAACTTGTTTCATTTTGGTACCAACTGAAAATTCTTTTAGGGAAAGGTGATTTGCTTTTTTAAATCACGAATATACAACCGTATTATACTTAAATACTTTTCCGGAACCATTTTATCTTTAATTATTTGATGGGGAATATAATAAATTAATTTCATGTAGACTATTGTATTTTATTACTAAACATTCCTTATTTTATACACACACATGCGTGCGTAGGTACATGTATACACATATGCATGTATATGTTGTTTTTGTATCTACTATGAACCTTGAACAGGATCATGATTCTATTCCTGTAGGTAATCTCCCAAATAATTAATATGCTATTTGGATATGAGAATAGAAATAGAAACAATGTCAGGATGGCAAGGCCAGGAGGTTCATAAGTCAAAACGACGATAACAATAATTATCCAAATGGTCCTAAACAAGGAAAAATTGAGTTGCCATCAACAATTAAATTAAATGCTAGGAAAATAATCAGTATTATTCACCACACATTTAAGAACTATTTGTTGACAAATCGTGTAGACTAGAAAAAATGTTATCCTTCATTCTCCTTGAGAAATCATAGATCATCTACTTAATTGGCTTATTGTATAACTGCATTAAACTGCTTCCCAGGAATCCTGCATGATTTCAGTGGAGACTGTTCTACCCTTTTCTTCCCCATCAACCCCACACATAGAAATCACAGCAATGCATAAATATTCATACCTGCACATCCAGCTCTGCCCAACTCACCATATGCCCCATCCCAGTAAATAGCTAGCCAATTATAAAAAAAAAATAAGCCAAACCCATTTTTTTTTTTTTTTTTTTTTGGTGCTTTTGAGACAAAAAAAAAAAAAAAAAGCTCTGTGTTAAATAACACATCATACTTGTTAACTATTTGAAGATGGAGTGTATTCACTTCATCTTGGTTAGTGATGATAGTGAGATTTCATTACTAATGTACTGCATTGGTTAGAACTCGCAAAGCAGCCTCAGCTGCTTTCAAAATTGAAAATCCTGCAATGTTAGATGGCCAAAATGCCACCATTGTAATTTTTTCTTCAGTTGAATTGATCACTTTTGCTAGCAAGCAGGAACTTTACATGGTTCTGATTATTAATAAATATAATATGATTTTAGCACCAGCATACTAAGTACAGTGAGAAACCAGGAATCCGAACTACTAGGCTCAGGGGACAAAGCATGTGATGGGATATTGCATGGCTTCGAAATGAAAATATTTAATGGATTAAGAGGCTTCTTATAGTTCCTGGGATAGTCCCAAAAAATTGATTTGTAATTCACACTTAAAAACAACGAAATTAACTTTTTAATTTGAAAATGTAAACCAAAATAATTCCATGTTCCCTTTGGGACTCTAGGCATTCTATATTAAAATTTAATGAAATCTTGTATTTATCTTTAAAAACCATGCAAGATAGCAAAGCTCACTTAAGGAGAGAAAAAAAAATATGACAGGTAATCAGAATAGAAAGTTGTAACTATTAACTTCCTTTAAAACCAACATTGGACTGTGAGAACATTCAGCGTCTTTATTCACCCTTACAAGTGTCAAGAGTACATATTTTAATATTTATTTCTACATAGCAGAATAAGTCATATGCTAAGGACTTTGTATTTTTTATGACCTTTCTACCTACGAAGTTAGAATTATCTAACATAGTGATATCCTAAATTCAGAATAACAGAAGCAATAAAAATAACTTTTAAATCAGATGTTATATTTACTTATCCTAATGTTGTCCTAGTGAGGTTTCAGTCTTTGTTTATTTAAAAATTAAAGCCATGGTGATCTCCTAACCACTATATATCTGCACTTTATTTTTTAAAATGTTCTTCTTCTTTACATTCTTTATATTGAGAATTACTGAACAGGGCAGTGGATGAGGAATATAAGCAGAGTAGAAGGTTTGTAAAGTAGGCCAGATTTGGGGGCTATGGCTTTGTTTTCATTCCACTGTGGTCTCATGAGAAGAGGTGAAAAGAATGAAGTGCAGTGAACTTTGCATCGTTGGTATATTTTATTATGTAATTATATTAAGCTATGATTGGCATATGGTGAAGATAGGCTTTTGGAGGCAGGAAGGTTAAGCTGGAGACTCAAAGAAGGCACCAGTTACTTAAGTCCGATATCTGGGTCTCTGTTTCCAGACAGTGTTAACAAATGAGATAGACCATGGAGCTACTGGGAAGATCAAACTAATGAATTTGAAAAGGTTTTGCCCACTGTGAAGCATCACGCATGTAGGCCACTGTTACCAACTTTTGACTTGTTCTTTTCCTAGTGACAAAATTGTATCCTGATAGAGTATGGATTTATTTCTCTGGCAGAATCAACTATATATTTAGGATAGAATAGGGTACGATTTTATAAATTGCCACAAAATGTCACAGACTGATTTGCATTTTTGGTGGTTCTATACATTAATCACTGAGTAGCCTTCAGTTTTCCAAATAAAGAGTAAAAGGAGTGGTGAATGACATTTGTAATCATCTACAGAAAGGGAATTAGTAAAATTCTTCACAGATGGAGAGATAGCAAGGATAAATCATTATATTCACATTTCTAATTTTAAGAAGCTTTGAGGGTGTTTGTGGATAGTGAGAAGCAAACATTATTTTGCATATAGTATTAACTATACATTTTCTATACCACAATCCCAAATTTTCCAGATGACTGTGGAGTGCTTTTCAGATACCATCCACTAAGGATTAAGAAATTCATAAAAGGAAAATAATGTATGTTACATCTAATATACAAACAGCATATTGGAGCAACTAGACAGTGACCTTTCAAAAAGGACAATTAGATTTATATCTCAGAATATAATGTGGCTTAGTGCTTAGAAAAAGGATGACATATGACATTCTTCTATATCTAGCCCTATAGCACTTTACTCTATTATTTCTAAACAAGCTGCACAACCCTTTTGTTCTTCAAACAACGTAATTCAAATATGCCCTGTAAACTAAATGTGGACCAGTGCTTGAGACTTTTAGTAAACGCTCAAAATAATCAAATGCTTGTCTAATGTTATTTTAAAAAACTTTCAAGGATTGGACTATATTCAATGGGAAACACTCAAGACAATCTGGTGCCAAATGTTCTCTGAACTTGAGATAAGTAACATATGGAAGTACTCACTATCGGTAACATACAGACGACCATAGAAGCTGCAATAGTGTAGCTATTCCGGCTACCAAATCTAAATGCTTTTTCCCAAATTCACATTTAAAAACTTGTTTGTTTGTTTTTTTAATAGACTTTTTGAATACATGAGATGCGAATGTTTTCTTTATTTTTCTTCTGCTTGTTTTATAAGTATTTTAAAATTAATATAGTTTTACTAACCCTTGGGTTTGTAAATAATAGTAAAAACACAAGTAACAATAGTAAATAGTAGCAAAAATACTGATAAACCCACTAGTTATAATTGAAAATACCACTTGTCATATTCCAAATTCATTATACTGAGATTCTTCCCCCACCCCCATCTCCTATTCTTTTTGTAATTTAGTTTGGAAAAGGGGATGGAAGCTGGTATATAATACAGATAAACATGACTGCTAGGGAAAAAAATGAAGTTAAATTTTAAAAGACCCCTGTAATTAATTTTTATCACCTTTTTTTATAGCAACATAATAGAGAAATGCTTTTAATCACATAAATTGGTTTTCTCAGTCTACAGCTTTCTTGTCTGTGGGGTGGTATAAGTACAGGCATGAAAGGAATGATGGTTTTGGACTTCCGTGTTACCTTCAGTTTTGTGAGGTTGTCTCTGGAACTGTTTGTGGCTCCACTGATCAGAATATTCTCATAGCTAAGACATGGGGGGACTAGTTTTCTATCTCAGGCCTATAGAGGCCGAGATGGGAAATTCATCCCACTGTTAAGAGAGATGAAAAAGTTTGTCACATGTACCAAAGCTCTCAGACATAGCATGTCATTTTCCCTCTGCAGCAGGAACTGAAGATGTTAGGAATGCCTCTTGCTAACATCTGCTTTGTTATTAATTCATTTTGCCTGCATCTTTAATTTGGGGTGACAGCCGCCTTTAAAGGCTTTGGATACCATCCCTCTCTGTAACCAAATACCATCACGTGGGGACCGTTTCCTCTCCACAGCTGTCTGTACAGAGTCTCAACAGTGTGTCTACAGCTGGCAAGATGCAAGACAGTCCCTGATGGCTTCCTCTCTCCTTGCTTTTGCAGCTGGCGCTACGTACATCTTTGGGAAGAGTGGAGGCCTCATCCTCTACACCTGGCCAGCCAACGACAGGCCCAGCACACGCTCTGACCGCCTGGCTGTGGGCTTCAGCACCACTGTGAAGGATGGCATCTTGGTTCGTATTGACAGTGCCCCGGGCCTCGGTGACTTCCTCCAGCTTCACATAGTGAGTACCAGGCCTTGGCCTGGATTTTCTTCCCTTCCTGGTGGTCAGAGTTGGGGAGCCAGATAAATACAGCAGAACATTCTAGAAAGACACGGCAAAGGGACACAGGCTTATAAAAATCGCCTACGTGTGTTGGAGCCGTATCCAAGGAGGGCATGGGGGGTCTGTGTGGTAAGCCTCAATCTCCCCATCAGATGTGAACCATAATGCACATCAGGTGCCTCAGGAATAAAAAATTACAAGCTCTTCCCGCCCAGACTCCTTCCCTGTGTGGTTTGGTCTGTCACAAACACTTAGCCGACTGCTTAGGTGTAAATAAGAGATTTACCTGGTGGGGTTCACCTTAACCTGCTTGAATGTTAATGATCTCCTAGGCTGGAGGTTGGCAACGTTTCTCTGTAAAGGGCCAGACAGTAAATATTTTGGTCTTTGCAGGCCTCACAGTTTCTGTCAGAGCTACTCAACGCTTCCATTGTATTGTGAAAGCAGCTATAGGCAATTGATTTTTAAAAGGTATATATGCCTGGATTCCAATAAAAATGCATGTATTAAGACAGGCTGCAGGCTGCACCTTGGTGACACTGCCCTAGGCTGAACACTTCCTCCTAGAGATGTAAAGAGAACATGATAAAAACTGAGGCCAGGTGGGCGGGGCAAAAGGGAACGGCACCATGAGCCAGGGTTGGTGTACTCACGTGTGTTGCATAGTCAACATTTTGCTTGTGTATATAAGCCCCAAAGGACTGCACCCTTCATTACTGCAGATCATTAAAAACACAGTGCAAGTCTAAGAAATTAAAATGATTTGGAGGAAAAAAATTACTTCGTTATGAGGATCGAAAATATTTTTATAGCAACAATTAGCCCATTTTATTGCCTGTGCAGTCTGCAGTTAAGAAAGTAGGCTAAAGAAGGATATGATTCTCATCCGTAAGTACCCAAAGTGCAGCCACCAAGAGCCAAGAGAAGAATTGTTCTCATTAGTCAGCAATGACAAGGCTAGGAAGAATGGATTTAATTTGGAGCAATAAGAATTCGGTTTAAATAGCAGGGAGAAAAAGCAGTTTTAGAGGAAAGATCAACTGGGGATTACCACCAACCTCCAAAAAGGAGGAAAAGGACATTTGCTGGGGATCTTTGAATCTGAGTTTTGCTAATGTGCTGGTCTGAGGAGGAAAGCAGGTATCATTGCTAGTCTCTGGAGTGAAGGGGGCTGCCTGGCTGACACAAGCAGCAAACTCAACCCTTGCAGTAGTGTCCGTCTCCGGCATCTGCTCTTCCAACGTGCCTTGGAAACCAGAGCAGCTTGGAGCGTAAGGCTTGAGCTGGCTCCCCCTGACACCGGAGTCAGAGGGAGCCAGAACAGGACAAGACCCTGCTAAGGAGTGCAGGGAAGGACTGGTTAGAAGTGATCACCTTCAAAATGTGAAAGAGGGGTCTTGAATAGAGTTGTGAACCATTAATGCCTTCTCAGATGTTTCAGGAACCATATGGTACTATGAGCCTGCGCTGAAGCACTTTACAAAGCCATGCCAAGGAGCACAGAGAAAGGCAGTCATACTTAGTGCAGTTTATCTTTATTTGGCCTCTAAGAACCACCATAATTTGCACAACTCTGGGAGATTTATGCTGCATATCACTTAATGACTATTTCATGGCGTTTATAACTAGGCGATTATTACCAGCTCACTTGCATTTTTGTGGTGATTTATCTCCCTTTCCTGTTCAGTGTGACTTAGTAAGAAAAATATGATTTGGCACAGCCATGAGCATCTTTTTTGAGTCAGATAGTGTTCTCCCAGTTTGTCCATTTCTCCCATTTGTGTTTCGTAGAGCATCTCCACTCTACCGAGAAACTTCTTCTTGTTTTCTGAGTTGACTTGAAGTTGGCACCTTTTTATAAAATGGACATAAGCTTCCTGGGAACTTCTAGGAGGAACCATAGCATTCCATTTTAACATTTTTAAAAGCAAGACACACAAGAAATTTTACTTCAAAATGTGAAGAACCCACCTTACGTACTATGGACTTATTCCCGTGAGGCTGCCATTGTTGAAACATTCTAGAAATCCCGACAGATTGACCTTCAAAACTTACGTTAGAAAAGAATAACATCTAACTCATAGACACAGACAATAGTTTAGTGGTTGCCAGAGGGTAAGGGGGGCGGGGGGTGGGGGGTGGGAAATGAGGGTAAGGGGGATCGAATATATGGTGATGGAAGGAGAACTGACTCTGGGTGATGAACACACAATGGGATTTATAGATGATGTAATACAGAATTGTACACCTGAAATCTATGTAATTTTACTAACAATTGTCACCCCAATAAATTCAATAAAATAAAATTAAAAAAAGAAAAAAAGAAAAAAGAAAAGAATAACATCTGATCTTTTTAGAGAAAAGGAAGAGAGACCGTCCCTATGATGTGGAGAAACCACATCGTTCTGGAATGACCCAAAACGTTTGTGGCCATCTTGAGCATGGGGCCACTTCATTGGTCTAGGAATTCCAAACCATTTTTCATTCCCTGGTGGATTATATCTGGTGTCTACCAGAGATAAAAATTGTGTGTAACTGTATTTCAATAAAAATGTATTTATACAAACAGGCCGCAGGCTGTATAATTAGCTGACCGCTTCCTTAGGCTCAAACTTCCTCATAGAGATGTAAAGAACAACATGTGATTAAAAACTGAGACCAGAGTGGGTGGGGCAAAGGGAAGGTTCCTAACCACACGTGGGAACAAAGAAATCCAAGTGGAATATCAAAAGGCTTGATTACAAAACCAGCCTCTTGTTTTGGACATTAACACAGATGCATCAGGAGAATGAAGCCATATATACTTACTATGATACTTTTATATGACTTTCACAATCTGTGAAACGTGAATTTGTTTATCAAGTGCTGTTGTTTCCTTGCACTGAAGAAAATGACTCAAAGAGAAAAGAATTTAAGGGCCGTTAGTGAAAGTGGAAAGGGTTGGGCAAGAGATGAAAGATTTCATCTCCCCTAATGAAATGGAAGAGATTCACCTAAGAGAAGAGAAACCTACTAGGGAAACAAAAAGAAAAAGTTATGGCAGACATGGAGAGGAGATCAAAGCAGGGTAAATCCCAGGGACTGGGGGTGGTGGGAGTGGGGGAGAAAGAAGTGGGCCTGGGAAGACAGGCAGATCTGTTTGCAGGTGTGCTCAGCAAGAGTTCACATGTAGGCAAAGAAAGCTTCATTCTTCCAGTGTGGGTGTTAGTTGTGGAAATAACCAAGAGTACTTTGGTACTACTTCTGATTGGTTGTCAAGCCAGTAAGTTGCTCAAAAAACAAAATATAAACTCTGAAATTAGCAAGCCTGTGTGTGTGTGTGAGAGAGAGAGAGAGATTGAGGGTTTGTTTTATAAACTGGTGCTGAAGGCAATTCCCAGGAATTCTTTAAATGTTTTGAGCAGCAGTACTGCCACCGTTGGAATAGACTTTTTTACCCCCGAGTTAGGTTATTTGAAGAAAGAGATAGTTCCCTTCCAAAAACACTAGGGAGTATGGTCCAGAGCTGAACACACGTTCTAGAAGAGCCCTGCCTTCAGTGGAGTCCCCAGAGCAGGAATGGCAAACAGGTTTCATCTTGCCTGCGGTTCTCAGTGCCTCTCACTCGCTCATGTCTCATCGGAAAGATCTGTGAGCACAGCAGGTGAATCCAGCAGGCAGGAGTTCTGGCTTCCACTAGTCATGTCTGCTACCTATGCAGAAATAAGACTCTGTGGACAGATATATGCTACATATTTATTACACTGGCTCTGGGCTACACACTACTCACACACTTGAGCTTTCCCATTTCTTTTCCTTCGTCATCATGAAATCCCCACACACTGACAACTCTTTTGGAAAGTAGATGTCTTCCTAAGCTCATCACCCACTGGAGGCCTTTCAATCATTAACTGATAGGTTTAAAGTAGTCGGTTTCGTTGTGAACCTTCTCACACCAGGCTAAGGTGTGCTGCTGTAATAGATTTTGAGTTTTGTTTGTAGTGTTGGAGAGAAAGGAGGAGAAATTAGCATGACTAATTTGGGGACATCCAACATTTTGGGGGATGGCAGGAATATATGGAGAGAGCTAACACAGAATGAAGGCCTTGGTGCTATAAGGTAAAGAATTGATACAAACAAAGGGGGGCCCCAAGACAGAGCTGGGCAGGTACTATATACATAGTTTTCCTCATTTCCCAGTTTTCTCACATTGTCTGTCATTCTGGACAAAGGAACAGAGGCTCTTCTTCCGTTTGCTAGTTTGTTTTAAACCTTAAGCCTTCCTTCTCATCTGGGTCTCATGATGGTTCAATAGGCTTTGATAATAAGTGTCGAACAAGACAAGAATTAGACCATTAAAGAAAAGATCAGAGAAGGCCAGGAGACTGAAAAATTTAGCAACTGTTTGCATCATATTAGCTTACATCTCATCGTTTGGGGTTCATATTTCTTAATGCTCTATTTTCGGTGTCAATTATGAGTGATGATGTTAATGAAATCACAGATAAATGTGTGTGACAAAGGCAAAAAGATCTTTGTTGATGTATGTGTGCATGGAATGAAATTCTGTGGAAGGCACGTAACTTAAGGCCGAGGGATTTTTAAAAATTAGTACTTCAAATATGTTTCCTCCACTGAAATCTATTGTTGAGAAATTAATCTGCTCACCATTTGGAGAGAAGCATCTATTACTTACAAGTGACACCTGCCTATTGACCCTACGTCAAATCTCTATGGATCTGTGTCATGTTATAGGCACCTTCATTTATACAATAGGGAAAAAAACTGAATAGGAACAGAGAAGGGATTACCATGGAGGGCTTGCTATTATTGCTGTTATGAAACTCTTGACAACCCCTTTTCACCACTTACAACATTGAAGGTCAGGGAGAATTGGGCAGCAATTAGCTTTTCTTTATGTAGTTACGGCAGAGTGTAAAAAAGACTTCTTATTAATTTCTTCCTCCCTGTGTGTAATTTACAATAAATCCTCTTGGATTCATTTTTTAATTATGAACCTTTCAGGAACAGTGAAAATGTATGTGTTAGGGCATCTGTTTTGTTTGATAAGAATCTATAACCGTCCCTAGTGGTTTCCCTCCTGACTTACAACGTAGATCACTTATATAAAACAAAGCAGGAGAAGACGAAGGACTGCTGTTCAGACTCACCACCTTCTCATAAGGTGCAAAATGTTCCCTTTCCAAAAGGGAGCCCCCCAAAAAAAAGACTGGTAGGATTCTCTCGGTGTCATATTTGAGGAAGTTGTATATTTATTAAGTTTGGTTAGTATAGTATTGTTTTCCCATAATTTATAGCATTTGAAGAGACTCCTGGAGATTAAGGGGGGGCAGAGCTGAAAATGATAAATGGTCTGTTGGTCACATCTATAGCACCTATAAGTTGCTGGCCTGGGAGCTTCATTGGGCCATCCCAGTGTGGGATATCTACAGCAAACTGTCACCATGTGCTGGGTTAGTCGTCCGTGAGGTGAGGTGGCTGCTAGCTAAGATTCGGCTCTGGATTTGGCCAGTGGCAGAACTGGATTGGATTCAGGAACTGGATTTGGGGGAATCTGCAGAGTTGTACAGAGGAATGTTGGCATTTTTCAGACTGGTAAAGCAAGTAAAAAGGGAAAGAACCAGAAAACAACAAAGGTGTCCAACAGAAGCAATTTCGTTTCCCACAGAGTGCTGTGCCCTGCAGGTTGCTCTGTATTTCCTTTCAGTGCTATTTGTTCTTAGTGAAAAAGGCCTCTTTGGGTTTTCTGGGCTTAGGAGCTTTTCCAGATCATTAGCTACTTCTGTGGAGAGGGCTTGCTGGGGATCGTCTATGCAGCTTCCAGCTTAGCCGTTCCATCCGGCAGAGTTGGAGAAGGTGGGAGAAGGGAGTGGAAGTGGGGATTTGATGAAGTGACTGCTTATGTAAGCTGGACCAGAGGCAGCTGCCTGCATGGGAGTTGGTATGTGTTCCCTCAGATCTCTATCATTCCCAAGCTTTTTCTATCTAAATCTGTTTACTTTGATCCCACACTTGGTTTTGGGAGGTAACGTGCCATAGTGGGAAAATGGGCTTACTTGGAAATGGAAATTCTGCATTTGAGTCTCATTTCTGTCAGTATCCAGTTAGCTATTTGATTTTGAACAAGACAACCCTTCCTCTTCTTCTAAATGGGCACAAAAAAATTCTTAATGTCACAGGGTTTTCCTGAGATTCAAGTGAAATAAAGTATGTAGAAGTTGTTGTCAGCAAAGGACTATACAAATGTAGAAAGTTAGTTTGCTTTATGCAATATCCAGGAGGTGATGACTTCATTAGAGAAAAAAAAAATAGTGAAAGGAAGAATATGTTTCAAAATTAAAAGTAGAATCTCATTCTAAGTATTTTTAAAAGTATTTTGGGATTGTTTCTGAAAAAAAAAAATCCTGTTTTATCTGATCAAAAGCAAATTTTGTGAATGAATTAGATTCATAGTTGAGACTTGTGGAGTGTCCGGTTAGCACACAGTGAAGAGCCCAGTGCCATGTGAGAGAAGGCTGGTTAGGTGAAGATCGCACGTCCATCTGACTTTGGCAGCTTCCTGGTGTTTCATTGCAGGACATCATGTCTGTAAACAGTGTGACAAGGTGATGCATCGTGCCTCTAGTGCCCTTTAGTGTAATGTGCCAAAGGGCTCTATACTCACCAGGAAAAGTGTTATCCATCCTTCCCTGAAGTCCCTTCTTCAATGGTATGAACCATGGCAAATGGGAACATCCCTTCTTCCCAAAGAAGAAGGGAAGGGGGAGAAGGAGGAGAACTAAACAATAACGAGTGGCAGCAACGGGACAGCAGGACTTTTCCAGGCGGACATGGATGGAAGTGGTTTGAGACCCACCCTAGGCACCCAACAAAGACATAAAAGGTTTGGCCCTATACTTGGGGATTAATAGAGCCGCCAAGAGTCATTGTTAGAAACAAGGTCTTAACGTGCGTACAGCCAGATTGAGTGCCAGTAAAACGTACAATAATGCCAGCGTGAAAATGGGTTTGACAGTGTGCAAAAAATTTTGTATGGCTGGTAGACAATTATAAGAAGCAGAGGCCAAAAGGCTGTATCCTTCTCTTTTATCATTTACACTAGTGATACCTTTGACTATTAATCGATGACAGTCAGTGTTTCAGAATCCTCAATGCATACATAATGTGAATTTAGAAAAGTTGGGATTAAGAGAATTTAGCTTATGAGTGTCGTTCATTACACATAAACCGAGTGTTTTTTTACATGGTGGACAAAGTGCTACATTTTGGGGATACTGTGATCAACCTTGGCTTACTTACCTAGAGCTAACAGACTGGAAAGACCTGTAATTAAAATGTGAGAAATCAGGTTTTTTTACACATTATGAGATGATGTATATAAAACTTTTACATAACTCCTGGCATATAGTGAGCTTTCAATCATGGATAGCTTTTAATATCGTTGGTACTTTTCTTCAGTTAACATTTTTTTTTAAGTCAGAGAACACAATAGGTTTTCCTAAATAATGAATCAACTTTCATCAAGACCTCTGAGATTTCAACTTAAGTGATGTAAAATTCTAAGGAGGAGTCAGGATGCTACTGATTTAAAGCCAGGGTCATGTATCCTCCATGACAACAGTTATCAAACAGCTGAACAAGTTCTCAATAGCAGAGGCTTTTTAGACATATGAACCTAAAGTGCAGCAGACAAAGTAAACTCTAGGCACCAGCAAATCAGCGCTTTGGTTCATATGATTTAATAGCAAGCCTACCTTAACACCATTGGGTGGATGAGTTATCTCATTGACCCACCACTTATACTGTTACTAGTCATTACTTCTGGGGTATTGTTCAGTGCAACAGGGCAAGAAATAACTCACTGACTCCCTGAAGCTACAGATGATGAATTTTCGATCCCCGGCTGCATTCAGAAGGCGTAGAAGCTCACCGTATTGACGGGAGAATTCATTAGCCACCCACCCCATAGCATCATATGCTTAGATCCTGATGCTGTCACTGCTGCTGTTTTAACTTGTTAGTGTTTCCCTGATAGATGGCAGAGGGAACTGTATGACTGCATTAGCCTCAAAGATAGGTCTGACAGCCAGACCTGTCGTTTGCTAGCCAGAGATGTCACCTTTGGAGCCTAGAATCACTTAAAGACATTTAGATAAGCCTTGTTGATCGACCAAGCTAACCTTCATCCTACAGTCAGTTCACACTCAGGATAACAGGAGATGATTGGCAATTAAATCTCATGTTTTATTCTTGATCCCTCAAGCTAACCTCTTTTAATTCAGTTTATTTTTCCACTCCATTTTAAAATGGCAGGTAATTTAATGGCATAGATGATCTTTTTTTCCTACAGTTACTTAGAACTGTATCTTAATAGATCATCTGACATTACTACTGTTACTACTATCACTTACCACTAGTATCGATTGACAAAGTACCAGGTGCAAGACACTGGATAAGAATTTTGTTTACAGTACCTTGTTGTGAGCTCACAACAACTCAGTGAGGTAGTCACCATTAGTATCCTTACTTTGTCAATGAGGCAACTAATGTTTAAGGAAGCTAAGAATTTTCCCGAGACAGCGCTGCTAATAAATGGCTGGGAAGACCTTCAACCCCAGTTCTGACTCTTAATTACCATTATGCTCCTAATGAAGATCTCAGAGCAGGAAGTGTAGTGGTGATAATTGGAATTCAGCACATATTTATGGAACACCAATTTATTTGGAGTTGTTGGAGATGTAAAGAAATTTAACGTAAAGGATGGAAGTAAAAATTGTACATAGGACTTAGTTTTAGGGAAGCATTTGGCTATTTCCCAAGGAAGACAAGAATATCATTGTTGGTAAAGATTACAGAAATGATCATATACAGGGAAGGTTAGACATTGAAGGAACGTGCCAGATGAAGATGCCAGTATGAGTATAACCTCAAAAAACAAAAACACAGGCTGTATTCTCAAAGTAGGGAGGTGTTCAGTTTGACCAGAATAAATGGCTTCAGGGAAAAGGCAGACAGTATTGGATAGCAGAAAGAGCACATGTTTTCGAGGCAAGTGGTCTGTGATTTAAGATCTAGCTCTGCTTCCAATCAGCTCTATGACCCTGGATGAATTATTTGACTGCTCTATAAATGAACATAATGACAATAATGCCACACATCTTGCAAATCTGTGTGAAGGTTTATAACAATATATGTGAAAATGCTTAATGAGTATCTGATTCACAGTAGATGTAAAACTAATGATAGTTATAATTTTAGGTTTGTTTATTTTTTTCTTTCCAGATACGTTAGGCCTGTAGTGAGGATGACCTAAATGCCATACTGATAGATTGCTTCTGAAAGCAATAAGACATTGAAAGTTTTTCAGCAGAAGATGAAATGCCCAAAGATTCATTTTTAGGAAGATTATTTTGGCTCTGCGAAAGAATATTTTTCGTTGGGTTCAAGGAAAATAGATAGCAGGTTATTGTTTAAGTGGTCCAGGAAAAATATTTTAAAGGACTTATTTGATGATGATCATAATAGAAGGGTAATGAGAATGAAACAAAAGAATATTTCAGAGACAGAATCATCACATGTTGCCAGCTGGTTGGATGGATGAGGAGAGAAGTAAGGAATGTCTAGAATGGGAAGGTTATGATTTCATTAACAGCAACAAAACAAGGACATATTGAAAAAGCATACTTTGGGGTAAGGTCAGAGTTTGACTTTTGTGATGCAAAACATAAGGCATCCAAGAGTCAATCTGTAGAGATTTCTAATTGGAAATGTGTGATGAATTCAGATGAGAGCTACAGGATAGAGGTAGGAACTTAAAACTTTCCAGCCTGACAACGGAAGCTCAGAGAATAGATAAGATCTCTGGGGAGATAAATTGGTAGGAATTTAGAATAAATAAATATATATATATATATATTCCTCCTTCATCTTGTAAAAAATCTCTCTCTCTCTCTCTCTCTCTCTCTATATATATATATATATATATATATATATATATATATATATATATATATATATATATATATATTTATATTTACAAGATGAAGGAGGAACAGGAAGCAAGTTAAAAAGAAAAGGCTAGAGGGTTAGGGAAAACGTAGGTAGTGAAGTTTTACAGAAGCCAAAAGGATGAAAAGGGGTTTTCAAATACAAGTAGCACCACAGTTGTTTTTTTTCATACCTTTGGTCATACCTCTTGTATTGGAAATGATTTTGTGGGGATGTCTTCTTTGTATTTACTGTTATTCATCATGGAATATAGTCCTTGCCATTCCAGTCTTCTCGTTAGTCCTTCTGCATTTCTTCCCTTGGTTGCTGTCATGGGCATTACTACTCAGAGCCAGAAGACTCAGGGTCTAGTCCTAGCTCTGTCACCGACTCTCAGTTACGTAAATTGTGAAGATATTGATACTGTTCTGCCAACCTCCTCGTATTGTGGGGAAGATCAAATGAGAGAATGCATGTGAATGTCTTCTGTTACCATTGAAAGACCTACATAGTTAATAAGATTGTTTTCATAATAATATTGGATGCCTACTACCCAGCAAAGCTCTTGGTGCCTAAGAGGTTGTGGTTGGAGACCTGGAAATAAGGACCTCAGAGATGCTAAAGTGCTTGTAATTGTCAACAGAAGGGTTAGCAACAAGACAAATAGCAGATCAGAGCCAAAATGTGGATGGCCCAACTGCCAGATGCCATGAGCTGCTGTGGGCCTCAAAGGATGCTTTTATCTGGTATATGTCTTCAGACCTATCACCTCACTCCTTGGAGTATTGCTTTGAGGGAGGCAGTTTGGATTTAAGGTCCCGTTACAGTTCCCCAAAGAATAAATCCTCTGATCCCAGAGATCACCATGTGCAGTGAAGCATGAAATCTGATTACCTGTATCATTATTTTACCTTGGATAGTTCCAAATGTTACTAATAGTCATCAAATTATCCAGCCCTTTCTTAAATGCAAATTGCAGTACTTAGGTTACTAAACCCTTTTACAAACTCTATTGATTGACTTTTCATGGCTACAAACTCATATTCTAGCCAGATTATATTTTTGTCCTCACTTCTGTAGTTGTTTTATTCACTGTCCAGGGAGTGTGGTAGTCACTTTGTATATATCAACTTATTTAGTTCTCATAATACTGACACTGCCAAATTGGTAGAATTACCTCTATTTTAGAGATTAAGACACAAAGACTCAGAATTAAGTAACCATTTGTTCATGGAGTTAAGGGAAGGAAAAAGGACTAAAATATTGGTATGTTTAATTCTAATGTCATATGTACTGCTGTCTATAATTACCTGTTCAATATTGAGGCCACATGCGGTATGGTGGTTTTAGCAGGACCTGTGATATTTTTAAAATTCACAGTTAAAAAAACAAAATCCACAGTTAAGACTCGTTGGCACAAACAGAGGGATAGAGCACACCAATTTGGCTAAGGTAGAGCAAATAATTGGAATTGAGTCACTATCTTTTTAGATTCAAAGAAATGTTTTATTTTACATTATACTTTATTGCTTTCCAGTATTTGTTTGTGTCTCAGCGCATTAAGGCACCCAATTTTGCCCAAACGGCTTTCTTAAACACCCTTATGTAAAATGGGCTTGGAAACTAAACTTCGGTTTTAAATGCAATATTGTGAACTAATAGGTTCCAAGGTAACTTTTGTTCCAAAATATCAACAAATATGCTTTCGAATGCAGTATATCTGAGCAGAAATTATTGGGTAAGTTTATTATCATATTTCAGTGTGTGATAAATGTCCTATTAGAATTCTTCAAATATTCATGCTTGGAAACCCTAAATTATCTCAAGTAATACAGAAACACATTTAGTCTCTCTACAGTCAGTATTTCAATTTTTGTATTTATAATTTAAAACCAAATATGGGTGTCTTCTCAGCAGCCGTAGACTGTCATCCACTGGTATGTCAGCTTCTAGTATCTAGTGGCAGAGTATAATAAAAACTTGGAAGGTAGACCTTGACGCTGGAAATCACGTCTCTTGAAATGGGAGCAGCTTCCAGTCAGGTTGCCCCTCACTTGATGGCTAATGCCTCAGGTTAGCAGGCTTTCATGTTTGCTACCTAGACCAGCAATTCTGGAGCTGGTTTCATTGCATGGCTAAGCAGAAAAGTATTAAATTCAATACTAAAGAGTGAAGAGGAAAATTAGTTTGTTGTGAGGTGTTTCCTAGAACACAATGTACAATGTGTGAGGATCTTCAACTATTCACAAAACACAGATGCTTTTATAAAAAAGAATAAAATCTCCCTGAGGTTCATTGGGAATGTGTACAACGGCATGAAGCAAGAAGTATAACACGGCCAAGTTAGCTTTAGATGAGAGGTATGTATGAGCAATAGAAAGCCCAAGTTAAAATTCGCCAGGCAGGTAAAGATTAGTAACCTACTTTAGTGAAAAACAGTTTATTCATTAATTTTTTTCGACTAGTTCGTCACACGTGTCAGGTACGTTCTAGATGGTGGAGATACAGAGTGAATGAGATAGACAAACTTCCAGTCCTGTGGAGCTCACGTCCTAGGAAGCAAGTCCTCCTGAGGTACCAGTAGTCAAGAACCTGAGTTCTGCAGAACTCTGTGAAAACCCGATGTCATGTGTATTTCATTACTTAACTTATTAACAAATTGGCAAATTTCCACCAAACTTTTATTTCCATCTTTGCACTTTTGTCTACTTCTCAAATCTCCATTTGAACCTCTTACCCTTATAATCAAAGAAAGAGCAAAGAGCCTTCTCACTAGCTGCGGGGGAAGGGGGGTCCTACTGCAACCACCATATTGGCCACTCTAGTTTGTTTTCAATGCCAAAAGGAAACAAAAAAAGAATAACATCTTCACCCTCGATTTCTGTTCCTTTTTCTTTGAAATAACTGTGGTCAAATGACTATTGTTTCATTTTGTAATTGTGCAAGATTCCTTCAGAACATTCATCTGTATATCACAGACAGAAAATTGCTAGAGGCATCCACATGGCGCTAACAGAGAAAAAAAAAAAAATCAACCAGATGAAAACCCACCTTCTCTGGGAGACAGACCACACCATTTCTGGTATACTTTCTAAGCCTACCTACCTAATCTGTCATGTGTACATATTGACCTAGAACATCCCCTCTCCAACCCCAATCATTTACAAGATCACCCCCTATGGTGACAGTATCAGGACAAATTAGTTTTCCCCTTCATTTAACTGAATGCTACAGGAGACAGAATGGAACCACATGCTTCCCTTTGGTTCACACCCAAACACTGCAAAACACAGGGTGTGCGCTTCCTCCTTCAAGCTGTGTGTGTGCATTAAACACATGCAAACATTGCACTGAAATGCAGACACAGTTAGTCAGCTCTGGGGAAAACCATAGAAGTCTTTTTTCAGTTCTCTAAATCTTGATCTTTTATTTGAGCTAGGTCTTTACAGAGATTCAAAAAACATGAGTTTACAATGATTCTCCAAAGCGCAGTTGAATGTGTTTTATCCAAAATTGGGTATTCATCATATCGTAATAGATCCCCTTTGGGAACTGGGAACTCATCATTAGCACTTTCTTTATAAATTGCTATCAATGTTTGAGAAAGACAACAAAAAACAACACTTTGTATGTTCAATGAGAAAGAACATAGATGATATAAAGGTTTTCCCTGTGGTTCCACAAATTGCTTCTTTGTTAAAAGTGAACATTTGGTATAAATCGTATATTAACAAAGGAGTCTCCTATGATATGAACTCCAACCCTAGTGGGAAAACCAAATTTCTCTTTCAAGAATGCAAATTGAGCTCTCATGTCCCTTCCATGAGAACAACTGATATTCAAAAATAGTGAGACTATGTCAGAGTCTGTGTACTTGGTCGTACGTGACACGAGCTGGTCAGAAGGTTTTGTGTGCAAAGTGACATTTTGTGGAGGCCAAGATCACAGGATTGACACAGACTAGTTTGTTTCACAGCAGAAAAAGTGTGTGTGTGTGTGTGTGTGTGTGTGTGTGTGTGTGTGTGTGTCTGTGTTTTTAAAAGCCTAAACAGAACAACACTGTTCTGGGAACTCATATTCTGCTGACTACCAAAAGCCACCTTGTAAACTGACCTACTCGTATAACTGCTAGGTTTTGGAAACCTAGCCACTGCTTTTCACATAGCACCATCGAGACACAAACATCCATCTAAGTTGCTGTGGATATCCATAACAAGTCACAGCTCTTCTGCTTGCTTCTGTCTTTAGGGTATATGGTGATTTGATTTCCTCTTATGGGGACTTTCTGTTGTTCCTGATGACTGCCAGGGAGGCGAGAGCCAGCTGTGCCCTCCTCACTGGTCATGGACCAGGTCAGCATGCTTAGATTCCTGCGTATACAGGGCAGCTCCGCAGGGGCATCTAAAAATGTAACCATTCCAATTGCCCCAGCACCTCCTTCCTTTCCGGATTCATTGGACAAAAGAGCAAGAATGAAGTCTTTTCTTCCTTCTGTCTCCCTAGTGTTTGACAATACTGTGCAAACAAATGTACTTTTTCCAGTTGATTCAGTCATGCCCTTCCTGTTTCCTACTCTCAGACACAGGGCATTCCTTGTCTGCCACAGCCAGTGTGAGAGATTTAGAGAATGTGCTCAACCAGTGTCCCTTGGCACTTTTCCAATGCACAGATATATTTTAAAATTCAGATATTCCATATACAAATGGGCATTCCCAGTTTCTCTTAAAAGTTTGGAAGATTCAACTACACTGGGTCAGTGTTCCTACGTGGCATTGGTGAGCTGGAGACCAGTTGGTCAGCATCTGCCGTTTTCATGGACATACCCTTTCCAGCCACCCCACCCCCACCCCCGCCAGTCTCTGCTCACTCTCTGTCACACATACCACCCAGCTTCTTCATTCATCTCTTTGCCTGCCCCACCCCTGCGGCATCTGATTTGTGACTCCTCTCACATCGTTATGTTAACAGTTTTGGGTCATACCTTCACATACTATATATAAACAGTGCTCTCAAACATTTTCATTACATACAGCTATTTTTAACAGTTAGTTTACAAGAGCTTAGCAGTTGATTTTACATTACTACCTTAAGGGTACATATTTGCCCATTCAGAAATATTTTGGGCTCACATATTCATACATTTCATGTATATAATTTGTTAAATAGTGTAACACATTTAATGATATTAACTCAATGGTTGAACTTATTTGTTCTCTTTTAAGAACCTTCATGTTGAACATTCAATGATAGCGTATAGATGAAGATTGTATTATTTTTTCTGGATAAAGTTGGATATCAGACCTAAAACATAACAATACATACAATATGCATAAAATAATGCATTTGTCCTATTTTAATTCATAATTATACAATATTGGTGTGTCAGAGTTTTGTTGACTGTTCTCCCCTTAGTAAGAGTCTTCACACAAATCTCTGGTTACTTAGCCTTCTCTTAAGGGGGTGGCCTTTCAGGGGTGTTTCTGAGAGCTCTGAATTCTGACAAGAGTGAAAGGTGACACATTATTGAGGAACATAATTGTCAATCCCTGTTTCTTACTCAAGGGCTTTGGACTGCCTGTACCAAAATGCTTCAGATGCTTCCTCTGGGGATTGCTTTGCCTATTCCATTCCTCAGACAGTCAAAAATTTCTTTTCCCCACTCCTGACAATTTTTTCTTCTGAGACTATGAATAATTTTTTCCCTTCAATTATATTGTTACCTGGAAGGTATTTATAGGCTGTGATCTAGTCCCCTGGAGTCACTGCTTTGCCAAACTTATAAATTTAGCTCTCACCACCTCTCCTTGTATGTTTTATCTTCTAGCCTTTGTAGCACTCTTTTTTCTTTGGAACCTATAATATCTTCTAGCCTTTATAGCTTCTCTTGATATTTCAATATTCTTCTCAAACTGGAGAGGTCAGAATAGCACATCGTATCCCAGGTTTTACTGTGAGTATCTGATTTTAGAGAGGGAAATCAAGGGAGCGGATTACTTCAAAATCGACCTTAATCTGTTCTGTTCTCCGAAAAATAGACAAAGTGGTAAAGAAAGTTAACAGGGCACTGTCAACATGTTTCCATATGTTTTAACATACTGTTAGACTATTCCTGGAAGCTTAAGGGGAGATGATGATTCTTCTGAGAGAGCACATCTTGCTTCTGTTAGATGCTTGCCCCTGTTCTTTAGAGTAAAATTTTCTTTAAAAATTCAGCTTTCAAATATGGAGTCAGAAATGCTACCGTTGTGCTACGAGGTCCCTTCAGCATCCAAATATGGTTGTGTAATAAGAAGGGCTTTTTCTTATAGTGTACAGTATTTAAACCAATATTGATGTTATCGTTAAGACTGTTGTCCTTGCCTCTGTGGTTTAAAATTAAGAAACATCATTAGGTGCTTAATTGTAGGAAGAAAAAAATCAAATTGCCACGTGAACCACCTTGCTACCAGCTTTGAGTTCCAGTCCGTGTCTGATGGCATTGGTAGCATTTTATCAACGTGGCAAAATGGGTGTAGCCTCTGAGGGGCTGCCAAGAGCAAGGACCCACATTAACGCTCTGCTACCATGGTCTCCAAACGTTTTTGAATGTCTACACGTACTAGAGAGAGAGAAAAAAAGTTAACCATGCAGCACAAGTAAATAAATAAATACAGTAGAGATAATACTTACTAATGTGTTGTTTACATTATAAAACATACAGAAACATCAGAATGTTTTAAAAGATTAGATATCTCAGTATTTTTTCCCATAATCCCCGTGAATCAACCTTGGCTACCCCTGGGGATGCCTACCCCACTTTGGAAACCACTGTTCTGGTGGGATCACCATGTGGCCAGACTGAGCTTCCATTCTCAGGAGGAAGCCCAGGAGGAGCAGTTACATCCTGGAGGGCACCTAGGAGAATATGTCCTTCTAACATTCATTTTAGAGATGAAGATAGGAAGGCCCAGAGGATTACCTCCCTTGCGTCACAGATTTGGTTAATGAGAAAGGTGGGCGGAAAATGCAAGCCTCATAATTTTCAGATGGTGATGGGTCATGGAAAGACCTGTTGGTCTACTTCAGCTGGAGTTTGAGGAAGGCGGGGACTGAGCCCCTGGATGATGGAGAAGGAGAGGGTGAGTCGCTAGGATTTCTTAATGGTGACGTATATTTTGCCTAAGTGAGCTCTGCTCTTTCACGCTACCTTCTACACAGGTTCTCTTTCTCCAACTTAAAATTCAAAGCTTCTGATTTAATATCAGACCTCTTTAACAAGAGCACAGGCACTAGAGCCAGACTTCCTGAGTTCAAAGCCTGACGCTGTTACTTAGCGGTGTCAATAGCTCTGTGACTTTAGGTGAGTTACATAATTTCTCTATGCCTCAGTTTCCTCATCTGTTGAAACTGAGGATAATTAAGTTTCATATGCATTGATGTGAGCATTTAATGAGGTGATACCTGTAAAGCCTGCAGCACACGGCCTAACCCCATCCGAAGGCTCCTATAAATGTTGCTCTTATTATTGTTAGCATTTTATTAATAATTCCTCCTGAAAGCTGAAAGCGCCTTGCCCCACATCATTGCATTTCATTTTGTAGCATGCACTTGCTCTAAACAGAGAAAGGAAGTTTCCCTCCTACTTTACAAACATGAGGCTCATGTGTATGCTTATGGCCAAAATCAGTCCTGAATCCCAGGACAGACTCCCAACCTGGTGTTCCATATGGAACAGCGTTTCCTTTCAGGATGAAAACACCGACTCAAAACCCTGTTTAGCAGAGCGGGAACACAGACTCCATCGTTTTTCTTCTTGTTCTCCTGAAGCATCTGCTCTCTCTGCATGGAGGCTCTACCTGCCAGAAATCCATCTAGCCTGAGGATGGCGGTAGCAGTGGGGTTAAAGGGGTATTTGCTCATCTGTCTGAACTCTCAGCTATGTGAGAGCCTGTGTTAGAACCTTAACAGTCCCCTCGAATAACTTGCTTTCTCCACCTCCTTGGAGTGTTTCCATTTTCTCCAGCTTTCGGTACCAGGGAGTGTTATTAAATGATAAGGGGGCTTACTTTCTGGTTATATATTGTGAGAAGATGAGAAACAATGAATGTTGTGACACATTAGAGGGCATGTTGCTGCTGGTTATGGGAACTCCATATCAGCGAGCAGATCAGGTGACAGTACTGCATCCGGGACGCTGTCTTCCTTCCCCCCGGAGCATTATTAATGGGCCTTCATACCCAGGAGGACAGATTACGATGTCTGGGCGATGCGATAATTAGAGATACGTCACTTATCATAAGCAGGGTGCCAGCGCCTGGGGCTGGCAGCGCTTTTCATTTATGAGGCAGGCTCCATGCTCCAGAGACAAAAGAAAAATGAAACTTATTGTGGTGACCTTAGCTGAAAGAGACCCTCTCAAATTCGTACCCTGGGCATTGATTGGCCATTGGTATTGAAAAGAGAAAGAGACCCTGCTAATTAATAGTGTCCAATTTAAAAGTTGGGTTGTGTTGGCCTATCTGCTTGTGCCAGGATTAAATTACATTCTTTATAGGTGTGCACACACTTTCTTTTTAGAGGCTTATCTTCAGCTTGAATGATGTTTATGCCTCACATTTTTTCTTCTTTTTTTTGACCTGCCCATGGCCTTATGTTACGGAATGAATCGAGGAAGTGGGTCTCTGTTTGAATACTGGGTAATGTGTTTCCTGGGCTCCTGGCTTCGTGCCAATGGCACATCAATCCAATTAGGTATGTCTCAAGCCACTCCCCTCTCCTGGCTGAGAAGGAAAAATGATTTCTAGCGTTTGCTCAGGTAGGCCGGGTAATTTAGCATCTGCATTGGTATCGAACCACTTCCCATACACATGGCTCCTTTCACTCAAGGAATAAATGCAAAGGGGCATCTTTTAGAGTTCTCTTTCTCTAAAGCCCTTTTTGGGCTTTATTACACTTCACATGATTAGTGTAGCCCATCACACATATGTGCATTCGCTCCAATTGCAGTGCAGGAGGAAGTTGACCTGGGAGAAAAGAAGATCTTGTTCAAGAAATAATTAGACACCTCTTCAAATATCTAATAATTTCCCTTTCATGTGAAAGCCCCAAGTGAGATACAAACCCAATTCACATACTTCGTAAGAATAAAAACATCTTTTAGTCAGAGTGGCTATTTTCTTACAAAAATGTCAGTCATTTATAAAACATTAACTGAGTACAGGGGTGTGTATATATAAGCACACGTGTCTGTTTTTGTTTTGTTTTTCCCTGTAATCCCCTCAATGGTCTCAAAGTTTGGAACTAGTATCTGCATTTCCCAGTTGAGGAGCCAAAATTCAGAGACGTTAACTGACTTGCCAAGGTTCCTGCCGCTTACAAACAGCTGAGACATGATTTAAATCCAGGTGTGTCTCGAGCCAAAGCCCAGGTTCTTTTTTCTTCCAGGGATTCCCTAATGCCTGCACACTCTGCTCCTTGAATCACTCAGCCTCCGTGTACTTCCATCCTATGGCACACTGACGTCATAATCGTCACTAGAGTGGAGGGTGGTAAGATGAAACCAAGAGATTGTTTTATCAGCTTTCCACTCATGTGCCCCAATGGTTCCTCTCTTTACTAGCAAGAGAGAAAGCCAGTCACAAGGTGTTAAGGAAACCATTGGTGCTTCCTTGGGAAAGTCTTGAGAACTATGTACTGCTAGCAGCACTCTCAACATTTCCCAAAGGAGGCACTGATAGGTTCGGGAAAGATATGGCTTTTCTCACCTTAAAAAATTGGGGAGGGGCATGAATCTATATCCAAATAGCAATTAGCATGACAGACACAGTGGCGACATTTTCCACACAGTAGGTTATTTGGTCAGGGTAATCTGTTTTCTCCTAAGTCAATAGTAAAATTCAGTGAGGGAGTATCTTTGAGCAATAAAAAGAATCTTGTTCTGTTTAAATATTTCTTCTGCCCCAATTTTACCATTTTTATAACATTTTAAGATTATGGATGTCTCTATTTCAGGAGACAATTATCTGGTAGACATAACCAACTGGCATTTATAGGTCATAATAACTGGGACCCATACCAATAATAAGTGACTATCTCCCTGCCTTCTGATAGATGAATTCCTAGAACTTTTTAACACACCTACTGAACTAGAGCACCCACACCAGGAAGACACCACTTTTTGACTGTTGTTAGATTGGCTTGCCCAACTCAGAACGAATATCCAGAATTCTCAGCTCTTGAGTCCCTGTGTACCCAAGCTCCAAAAGAATCAATCAAAATTGCGGTTGAATATTGGGACAAATAGTAGGTCAGCTAGGGAAATCACTCTAAACATAATTTTATGCATCAGTAAGTCAAGAGAAAAACAACAACACTTGAATTTGTCAATAGGTCCCTGTTCTCCAATGCTGTCTCTCTTTTCAAAGTGATTTCAGTTTTAATACCAATGTATCACTTTCTAGGATATACTTACCAATGAAACTTTCAAAGAACCTTATTGGTAGAATGAATTATGTAAAGTCTCAGAAGATTATTTCTGGGTTTCTGTGGCTAGATACTCTTCAAACATTTTTATTAATCATAAGTGGAAAGTACTGTGATATAGTAAATTCTGTCAGGTTTCACTGAATGATAATATCATGTGTTTCTTCCCAAAGAGCATACTTTCAATTTTGGAGATTTGTTGGCTAATTAGGGCTCAAGGTCTTAAATGGTACTAAGCGAAGAAATGCCAAAAAAAAGGCAGCACGTGGACCCCAAAGTATTTTCCTTCATGAGGGAAGTGCGGGTGTACAACAGCTCGATGTGATGGTGAACTTGACCAAGGCTAGATGCCAGTAGATGAGGAGTGGGCATTAATTCAGGTGGTGACACAGAGGTTGGCATTGTGAAGATTTTTAAATTCCAGAACTAAATGGATGATCCACTGGGAGGCAATGTCCAGACAGATCAATACTTCACAAAAAGATAATTGCTTTTCTTGGTGAATCCTAAGAAAGGGCTAGGGCTTTAGGGAAATGGAGAGATATTTTTTTTTCCCCTTCCACAAAAAGGTAATTAATGAGTACAACAGACAATTCAAGGCAAGATAATAGAATCTGAACACTTGAAAGCTGTACATTCATAATGGATTTAGAGATTTATGGAAGGACTTGAGCCCAGAACAGTGCCTACAGAAGTGGACAAAGCTATGGTGGTGAAAATGTCTCCTTGAGAGATACATGCTGAAATCTTCTTTTGGGCAAGCATCCAAAATCATTTTGTATAAACGAGGTATGCCTTCCAGCATAGCTGTGTAGGTAAAAAAAAGGTTCAGATATTTAGGAAACAAAACAGGGATTGAAGTTATCCTAAAGCGAGTTTATAAAATGAAACCTGAAATATACTCCACCATGTGATGAATGAGTGTGGATTTTACTCCAACAATCATGCTTCCTTAGATTATGAAAAGTAGACACAGTATCTATCAATACTACATTGCAAGATAATTTAGGATATAAACTCATAGCCTCTTCTTTCCTTGAAATCTCCAGTAGAATTTGGTTAGTCAGTGTATCATAATTATGTTTTACATTATAAGGTGAGTGTTAGCATTGTGTTTGAACAACATTTTTCACAAGACCTACAGTAATTAAAAAAGAAAATCTCTTGTCTATATTGAATAATAAAAGCTGGTCATACTAGGAACAGTGTCTAAGTGTCACAATTCACTTTCTCATCCAGTTCCTTTAGCCAGACTAACAAGTTCCTTAAAGACAGGGTCCTAAACCTGTCCATCCTTATACACAGTAGGTACTTAATACATATTTTTTTTTAATGAATGGCTCAAAAGTGTAATTTAACTGCAAACTTATTAAGTATGTATTAAATGGATACTTGATACCCGGCATCTGAGAAATGGCTTCATTTAGAGGTCAGGAACTCTAGGTACAGTATTTATTTCTTTTTTCCCGGGGATACTATTTTTATTTTGTCAAAATTTGAAATCATCTCCCAGAAACTTGAAAACTGGTTGTATACAGAGAGCAATGGAAGGGAGAAGTGAGTTTGTTTCATCGTGACCGTGTTTGTATCAACATGACCTCCTTCCAGAGCCATCTTTCTTAGAGACCTTGCATGAAGGAAGGTAAGAGAACATCATTAAGATGGACCTTTTATGCAAGAGAACACAAAGGGTAATCTTTGAACGATGGAGATAGACAAAAGTGAAATGTTTAGAAAAAATGGATTGAAGTCATCACTTTGGGAAGTAACAGTTTGCAAAGATAGTTGGAAATACGCTTTTCCTACAAATGATTTCTTAAAACTTTCTATTTTGAAATAACTTCAGATTTACAGAAGTTGCAAAAATTGTATAGGGAGTTCCTTTATACCCTTCACCTAGCCTCCCCTAATTGACATATTTCAAAATCATGGTACATTTATTGAAACTAAGAAATTAAAATCTGTACAATACTACTATTAACTGCAGACTCTACTTAGTTTCTCCTGGTTTTCCAATGACTTCTTTTTACCTTCCAGGATCCAATGCAAGATACCACATTTCATTTCGTCTTTATGACCCCTTAGTCTCCTCCACACTTTGACAGTCCACAAACGCTCTTTAATTGAAAGAATCATCTAAATGTATATTTGTTATATCATTTCCATCCTCCGACCGTTTTCCTTTTCCCACTGCATGTGAGCTTCAGTCACTTCCATGTCTATTAACTCTAATTTATGCATTGGATATTTTTCCATTACATGTAGCTGAAAATGTATGGATGTGGTCATACATTGGGGATGTGCGTCACACTCAAATCCATAGAGTATACAAAAGCGTCCCTCTAGCTTCAACAAACTGCCCTTTCATTCACCTTTGGGACATGCTATAGAGAGGTGGTTGAGAACACAGACCCTGGAGACAAGCTGCCTGGATTTGAATCCTTGCTCTGGTTATATGACGTTAGGCAAGTCACTTAATTTCTCTGTATCTTGGTTTCTGCATTTGTAAAATGGGGGTCATGGATAATTAAAATAAATGTCTGCAAAGCACTCAGTTAATTGGCATGTGGCAGGTGGTATACATAAGCTCTTATTATAGTTATTATTGACCATAAAAAATGAATGAAGGCAATCAGTGTAGGGTAGTAGAACAATTCCTAGATTCTGCATCGAATTTCTAAGTTAATATCTTGAGTCCATATTTGGTAGACAGGCTTCTTTGCATTCTGCAACACAGACATAATGATACATGCTCTACATTTTTCAAGGAGTTACTTTAAGGATCAGATGAAATAAGGCATGAGAAAGGGTTTTGCGAAATATAAAATGCAGATCTGAGCAATGACAACGATGTATTTGGAGAGGCTAGAACAGGAAGGTCCGGGGAGTCTCACCCTTCAGCCCAGGTCCTCACGGTAGCAGAAGGTATATAGGTGTATGGGAGTGGTTTATGTTGGTCGGAAGTGCTGGATGGCTCATGCATGTATGTCTCTGTGCCTAACAAAATAGCGTGGGCATGGCAGAGAAAGCTACCTGGAAAATAGAATAATACGAGTGTTACCCGTTATAGGCTGACTGGAAAATGTTCCAGGCCTTTCTGTTTATACTCACAGGGGACAGGGATTACAGGACAAGGTAGGCTTGGGGGCTGGTGAGCTACTTGTTAATCTGAAGTCCTCATTTCCACACTAACATTGTTTATTTCAGTCATTACCACAAAGAACTTTTAGAAGAAGCTGTGTCTTGCTTTCTCTCTAAGGATGTGGAGGGTACGGGGGCTGCCAAGGCTGGGCTTGCCATTGATTTTCTGCTGTGTTACCAAGCAACTGAGATTTCTCCCACTAAAAAAAAAAGACGCACCACCTCCACTTGAAAGAGAAATATTTTGAAAGGGACACTTAACTTCACTTACCCCTGCTGAACGTCAGAGTTCTGAATTAAGGACCTCAGTGGGGGAGCAGGCAGATGGGAAAACTGTAGTTGGGGATGCTTTTTTTTTTTTTTTTTTCTTCTTCTTCATCTTTTTATTTATTTATTTATTTATTTAGAAAACCCCACCTTTTCTAGGAATCCAGAATTATACTTATATAATAAACATAAGGGATCCTTAAAAGACCCAACATTCCTGGAAAGTATACAAATGGAGGTACAAATTATGTAAATAGTAGCAAATTATGTAAATAGTAGCTAAAAGCACTTTACTGAGTGCTTATGATAGACTGGGCACTGTTCTAAACATTTTACATTTAATCCTTACAACCCTGTGAGGTAGGACTGAGTATTAATGCCATTCCACACATGAGAAAACTAAAGCACCTAGTGGATAAGAAAATTGTCCAAAGTTGCACAGCTAGTAATTGAGTTCTCTTCCAAAAGCCTTTCTATTCAGAATAACAGTGTTTTTGATCATTAAGATAATTTATAAAGGCCTGCACACTGATACTGTTATTCTATCCCTACCCCAGATTAAATTGGTTTGTACGGGGGGGGGGGGGGAACACACCCATAAACACAGTCATCAGGGTTGAAAACAGTTATTTTATCTTGCAAACATGTTGTCTTCATCAATTAGTCAAATACTAAAATGAAAGGGATTAACTATAAACTGAAATTTAAAATGCTTGAGGGAAAGCATTGACCCATGTTGCTGGGATTTTGTTATCTTGAAGCATGGTCCAGTGATCTGGGAGGAGGAGAGCTTTTTTTTTTTTTTGATTAATTTATAGAATTTTCTGCTGAAAAAAAGAAAGGAAAAAAATTAGACCCTTATTCCCTTAAAGACCAGATTTTGACCGAATTATGTATCACACCCACGTGAACAGGGGTGAGCTCAGTCGTCCAGTTTCCACTACAGTAAACAGTTATCTGATCAAAGGGTGGGAATCTAAGAAATCTGATTCCCCGTTGGTAACAACCAGGGATGACATATTTTCAAAGACCAGGAAAACAGTGAAATGCCCTCAGCTACACAGAACACAGGGTGACCGTTTTGGTTGCTCAGAAGGATTCTGCATGGCCTCGGGCCTGTCATTCTGAGCATCAGTGATCGTTGTGGGGATTTGGGACAGTGTAAGTCAATAGGAAGTTCCAATTACAGAACACGGGATAAAACAGCCTTTGCTATAATTATACTGTGTTGAGATTGATGGGCCTAATGAGCAGTGTTCCTCATTCCAAATGTTGATTTTGGAATGAGTTAGAATTAGGGCTAAAAGTATGTTAGTAAATTCATTTGCTGGATTGACTGTGGCTCCAAGTAGAATGCAGATTAGTTGCATTTATATTTCTTAAGCACCAAACCAGTATCGAGCCCTGGGCTAGGTACTGGAGATCCAAAAGGCAACAAAACCCTGAAGGAGTTACAGCCCAGTAAGGGAGAATGAATTTTAATAATCATGATAAAATGGCACTAATAATAGCAGCTGATACTAATTGAGTACGTGCTAGGTACCAGACACTGTTCTAAACACTCTGCCGGTATTAATTCATGTACCTACTTCACCATCATAACCCCGTGAAGGAGGGACTGTATCATAGGTGAGAAAGAAGGCAAAGGAGGGTTAAGCAATTGATCCTCAGTCATGTATGTGGTAAGTGGCAGAGCAGGGCTTAAACTCAGGTAGTCTGATTCCAGAACTTGGGCCCTTAAGTCCTATCTTAGTATTACAGAGGTTTATATAAGTATGGTTAACTTTAAATGGAATGTTCCAGGCCAAGAAGAACTATAATTAACCATGTTTCTACTGGAGGTAATGAAACCAGATCACAATAATACTGTCCTAACTCCCATGTTTGTTCTACTCGAGGCCACATGGGTCTCTGCCCTTCTCCTGCCCAAATGTCGTCTTATTAATGAAGACTTCCCTAGCCCGTACATACAGTTCTAGTAGCTTTTCTTCCCCATCCCACCTTCCTACAGCCTGCTTCTCACCCTGCCTTATCTTCCTCCATAGATTTTAACATCACCTGATACACTATATTTACTTGATATTGTTTGTTTGCTTGCTGTTTGCCTACCCACACTGAAATACAGGTTCCAAGAGGTCAGTGGCTTTCTTTACATTGTTTATCACTAAATTCCAATGCCGAGAATAGTGCCTGACACGTAGGGGTTCAATATGTATTTTTTGATTTAGTGAGTTAAAAAGACAGGAAGAAAATGTGCCAAAATGTTAAAATGGTTATATCTGAGTGTTGAAATTATGATGTTTTTAGACTTTCTCTACAGGCCTCCTGTTTTTGCTATTCTGCTAGTTATCTTTGCTGTATCTCTTTCTCTCTCTCTCTCTCTCTCTCTCTCTCTCTCTCTGTCTCTCTCTGTGTGTGTGTGTGTGTGTTGGAGGGAGAATCAAGAAAACAACTAATGCAATACAAAAAGTGTTTTCTAAAAAGTGTTTATGTATCTAGGCTTATGTGCACATTGTTTTGAGAATGCAAAGAAAGGTGCTTCTGTTTCTGCTTACAGGATAGTTTATAAGCATTTATCTTCAAGTTTTCAGAGATGGACTTCTCTTAGGATCATTTTTCCTTAAATCTGAGTTTTAACAGACATTAAATTTGGAGGAAAAGGAGGGAAAAAAACCACCAAATTAATACAAATGCTAATGACCACTCATCCAAATAAAGCAGATATCATTTGAAACTAGACATGGGCCTGGAGTCCTCTCTGTTCTCCTTCATCTGTGTAAGGGATGCCGAAACCAACTGGGCTGCCTGCCTACTGTCTCCTGGGGAAGTGATTAATACTTTTCCCTAGCCCAAGGGATAAAAAGCAAAATTAGTTTCCATTCCAAAAAAAAAAATTTTTTTAAAGGCCAGTTAAAATTACTGACTTCATGCATCGCTCAGCAATTATAGGCAGCATAACTGCACCCTCTCCCTAAATGATTAGAATAATTGCTGTCCTTTCATCTTTCTCATCTAACAACATTCTCCCGTGCCTCCCACTTCCTTTTGTGTCTTAGCATGCTGCCTGTATCTGCTTTGCTAAGAGAACATCAAGGCTCAGCATAATTGGGCCATTTCCCTGTCATACTGGTTTGCTTCGAAATCTTCCTCCTCTGTAGGTTGCAGTGAGGTCAATCATATGCCATCAAATGGCAGAGAAGAGATTAAAAATACATATATCCTAGAACTAAATATATACCACATGTGAACTTCAATTGCAAAGGGAACTTCTCTTAATATACCTTAGATCAAACCACTGGCAGTTTTCTAGCACCTTCTGGCAATTACTATAGCTTTGATTAGCAGCGTGATGGGTACATAATATTTATATGGGTCTTTTTTTGTTTTCATAGGTAGTAAGAGACAGAGAGGGTTTCTATTAACACAGTGTTTTCTATACTTCTCTGATCACCGGAATCAACTGTAGCACTTGACAAAAATATGCCCTAAACCGACTGAATCAAAGGTTTCAACAGGCCTACGGATTTATATATTTAACCAGCACTCTAGGTGATCTGAATATCAGGCAAAGTCTGGGAAACCTGGTAACAATAATATTCAGTGGGTAGTTTATACGTCTGCCCGATTCCTTCCTGATCGAGGTAATATCTGGCTTGCTTTCTTTGATTAAACTTAGGTTACAATGCTCAGAGTATCTCCCACCTTGAATTTCCCCAATGTCCACTGCTTGTGCTGGGAGGCAGTGAGATCCATGCGGGTCTTCTGTGATGAAGATCTCTTTCTGATTTTATTATTAAGCTGAATAAATGAGGCCACCAGTGCATCCTCTTCTCTGTCAATGTTATGACAATGAACGTTGACCTAGTGACATTTGTCAACAAAGCTGCTAAGCTCACCAACTCAGCTCAGCCAACCGTACTTCTAACATATTTGAATGTTTCATGTTGTGAACTCTACTTCCACAGAAGGGTTAGAAAGAGTAACAGACTTCTAAAATATTACAGATGGAAGGGCCATTGGAGGTCATCCATTACAACCTGATAGCCATCAAAATAAAGAAACAGAGGCCACTGAGGGACTTGCCAAAGTCAAATGGTTAACTAGAGGGAGAGTTTAGATTGACTCTCCTGAATCCAGGCTGAATATTCTCTAGAACATCATTGCCTGATTCCTACAACCAATCCGCCTCTTCTCTGAGCCTCAGTTTCCTCGAAGGAAAAAGGCACATTAGACTAGCTCAGTGATTCTAAAACTGTGTTCTCTGAGATCCTGGTTTCAGTAGAAGTGCCTGGGAGGCCAGCAGTGATGAGAGTGGCAGTGGAAGAGGGAGGGCAGACCAGAAGTTGGGGCTCACATTTCCCCTCAGTCTACTTTCATCGGGTTGACATATTGAAATTACATTAAGAATGTGTTTGGGAAAGTAATTCTGATACCAAAAACAAAAACAAAAAAAAACAGTTGTAAATGCACAGGACTAGATGGTGATTTTCAAATACATATCCAATTCTAATATTTAGGGATTCTAAGAAAAGAGTTCTGTAAAAGCAGGAGCGCTGTGTTTCTTTGTCGTTCCCCAAAGAGCCTAATTCTTGGGTATTCAGTGAATGATACTCACTGACCAACTCCAAATGTGGCTCGGTCAGCTCAAGGAACTGACACTTTGAAAGTGAGAGAACAGAAAGAGGAGCTATTTCGAGGCAGACTACCTTTTTAAATCTTCTTTAAAAGCCAAGCTGAAATGTCCCCTATTTTCTCCTAAAATGGAAAGATGACATCATTGCACAGGCATTGGTGTCATGCATGCTGTTCTCTGCTTTCCTAACAGGTGCAGAGAGAGGGCAGAGCCTCAGAGTGAAGTAACCTTTTTCTTAGTTGAGCCTATTCTGTACTTAGGGAAACTATGACACTTCTCTTCTAAGTTCTGAAAATAGTTAACACTCTAAGAAAGTGATGCTTTGTCCTCAAGTAAGTAAATACAGGAGAAACTGGGAGAAGTTGTCTATGTCTCTCTCTCTCTCTCTCTCTTTGAAATCATCGATATCTAACATGAATCTGGGTTTTCTCTACGTTCTGTGCAGTTGGCCTGAGCTCCTTTCTGTTTTGGTCAAGGTTCAAGTGGAAGAGACCTGAGTGTGTGTCTGCCTACTTTCTCTTAATTTTGGTCTCCATTGTTTGACTCAAAACGGGACTAGATCTTTGTTTTCCTACCTCACTAAGATAATCACCTTGATTTTTCAAATCTTCTGTGCACACTGCCACTATCTTTCTCACTTTTTCTCGTTCAGCTCCCTTCATGGCACCTCTCACACACTCATTTGTCACCAGATTTTAGACTGGCTGGCTTGTGACATAAAGGAATGAATCAGGGAAGAGCAGCTAAGTGAGCTGAGTGGAGCCACTTCCTTCCTCTTTGACCATCATCAATGATAAAATAACCTGCCCAGCCAAGTGACATGAATGACATTTGGAGGTTCTTGTGGCTGAAGCTTATTTGTAACCATAACTCTTCAGTTTAAGTGATTAAGTTATCACTTGACAGTACATAAATTTCTTCTGTAATATTTAATAGTTACTTATCTCTTCCTGATTTTTCTGTGTGTTTTAGTACATCCAATTTCACATTTTCCCCTTAGTTGACTTTTGTTTTAAGTATCTTGTTTCTGGATGTATATGATAGAGATATGAGTTTCCAAAGGTAACAGAGCCCAGTTTGCCTGTGAATTAATTGATAACACCATTTGGAAACAAATCCTAAAACCTCACTGGCACGACTTAAATAGGATCTACAGGGCTTCTTGAAGCAAATTCAACCCTCTGGCCTCCCCTCTCCATACTCCTTGACCCATTTAGGATATTTCGTGATGACATATAAAGTGTTTCAAATTGAAAATGATGGTTTATTTGGTTTATAAATCAGGAATCCTCAAAGGTATATAACCCATTTTTTCTCCCTCTTCCCTATAGGGTATATCTGTATCTTTGGAGTTTAAAAAGCATAAAGTAAAATTATCATCACTTTAATTTGTTTGGGTTCATAATATGTAACTCACTTTGAAATATCAAATCACATTAAAAGGAAGGTGTGACGAGTAGGGAAGACTATTTGGGTATAACAAATAGGTCCCTGAAATGTTAATTGCTCAAACATAAAAGAAATGTATCTCACTCATATATAAAGTCCAATGTGATTCCAGGAGGTAAAGGAGGGAGTAGGGGGTGGCTGCTCTATACCGCCATCCTGGGACCTGGCCGACAGAGATGCTATTTATATTATCTTCAGCATATCTTCCAAGGGCTTCTTGTTATCAAAACCCAGCTGTTGGGAGGGGAGATAACATGAATACCTTCAAATATGGGAACTTTATGGACTAGACCTGACAGTAGTCCACAGTAATTCCATTCATATTCCAGTAGATAAACTCAGCCACAAGGCCAACCCTAACTTCATTGGCAGCTGGGAAATGTATGCTAGGGTGTGCCCAGGAAGAAGAGGAAATGGTTATACTGAAGAGCTAACTGCTTTTACGCATTACTTGACATAGTTTTCAAAGTCACTTCTGATTGGTGTTTTGCCTTTCCTAATAAATTATGAAGGCTCTCTGAGAAGATGTTTCATATTACTTTGTTATGCCCCACAGCATATAATAAAGAGGTCAGGGCAGATTAGGCACTTGGCATGCTTATTAATCTGCTATTTCTATGTAACAAATGACCACACATTTAATTCCTTAAATCAATGCATGTTTATTAGCTCACAGTTTCCGTGGGGTCGTCTGAGCATGCTGTAGGGTCCCCTGCAGGGCTGCAATCAAGATGTCAGTCAAGGCTGGCTTCTCATCTAGACGCTCCACTGGGGAAGGGTCTACTCCTAGGATCACTTACGCTGTTGGCAGATTTCATATCCTTGTGGCAGCTTGGTTCTTCAAAGACCTAGGGATTCATGGAAGCTTGTTTCTTCAAAGACAGCAATAGACTTTTAACAAGACAGAGTCTTATACAATGTAAGATAATCACAGGAGTGATAACCCAACATCTTTGCAATAGTTTTTTATAAGCAAATTACAGGTCCCAGGGGGTAAGATTATATAAGGAAGGGATACCAGCAAACCTGCCCACCATGGTGACTGTCAGGGCTTTTCCACCACAGGAAGTGACTGTAAAAACTCGAGTCTTTCTTTCTTAGCCAGTGAACCATCTCTTTATCTGAACTTACCTCTTCACACAAAACTGTAGAGAGTTATTAAAGATCTCAAGAAATAAGTGGCCCTTATGGGCTAAGAGCTAGTAATGATGCTGTCAGAACACGTTCTCAGGAACTGTAGTTGCTAAGCTTCCCAAATATCAACCTTGATTCACGTGATCATCTTTAGAACTGGATCCAGAATAAGATGAGACCATCTTGAACCTGTTACAAATAAATCTCAATCCCGTAATACTCCCAAAGCCTTCATTATATGGCATTTTGAAATCTTGCTATCATTTTTATTTTTTTTATTTTTGTTTTTTTCTGTTCCCCCCAAACCCCCTTCTCTATTCCTCCAGCAAACTTAGGTGATACTGATTTTTTTATTTTCTTTCTCTCTTCTTTCTCTTCCTGTTTGACATTTTCCATTCGGGTTCTAGTTATCCTTTAAGGTACCCATAACATTTCTTCTGTGGGAAAGTCTGAGGGAAACTCTAATATGAAACTTTAGTCTACATGTTTAATTTGCTTTGGAAAGGGCATCAAGCATACTTCATTTTCAAATTTCTCCTACCAGCAAGATTTCCTCACAGGAGAACATCTGAGAGAATCTCGGCTGTTTATTTATATGTCTGTTATGGAAAAAGCTTCTTTCCTGACTATTCCCACCTAGTCTTTGAAACTCCAATAGTGACTTTCTGTGCTTAATTCTTTCAGGACATCTACAAAATAGTCCCACAGATATAAAGATTCAGGGCATCAAACTGAAAGATACAAAGGCTCTAATAGAGAGAGTCACATTTCTAAAAAGAAAAACCAAATTCTGAAGATATTTTCTGATTTTGTGAATAGCTGAAAATATAAGGATGATCATTCCTACATTCCTGAACTTTTAATACGAAAGCTAACCTAGAACGGGAAATGACACTGAGTTATGAGAGAGAAGAATAGAACAGACATCAGTAGAATCAGTCTCTTTTCTTTGTAAGACGCTCATTCCTAGATTAGCCCATCTGTCCTTAAGTTTCATAGGGTCCTTATCTGTTTGGCATGACTTAAAACTAATGAGCTGGTGAAAGGTATACAGAAACTCTCTGTAGTATTTTGTCTAAAGTTATTTTAAAATAAAAGGGGAAAAAAACAAATAAAAGAAATTAGTGTCGGGAAGTAGTTCCCCTTCCAAAAGTCTAGTAAATGGAGACAAGCTGTTTCTCTGAATATAGATCCTTGTGTTTAATAAAATGACAGGAAGGGGAAGAGAAGATGAACAGAGAAGGGAAGAAATGGAGACTTCCAACTGCTATGGGGGCCTTACCATGGGGTATCTAACTGTACCATGCCTGTCATTTTTCAATTATCTTACCAGACCCTGCTTTAGCCAAAGACTAAAACAAGCCCAGGGGTACTTTGCATCGCTGGATTTGTAAATTAAATTTTTGTTTGGCGGTAAAGACCTGCTCCCAACTTGGCCGTTACAGATACCCTCCGTCTCCATTCCCTAGAGAACAAGGCAGGCCTGAGTGCAGACAGAACACTATAAAGTAGAAAGTGAATCACCCCTCCATCTCTGGCAAGATTTGTGATGTTCTATTGGGATGCCTGGGCATGCACATTCACCTTGATTGTGATTCAGAGACTTCTTATATTCTTTATCACAGTATTGGAGTCAGTCGATGTTTTATCATCAGTATGTGTGAAGGAGTAACTAAGAGCGCTGGTTTTGAATTTGTCTGGACTTGGGCTCTCTTTTTGACTCTGCCACTTATGAACTGCACGTCCTTGAACAAATCACTGAAGCTCTCTTTAGTCCAGTTTATTAATCTGTTAAATAGAACCAATAATAGGATCTTGCACTCGGTGGAAGCCACATGACATGTTTGACTTCCTAGGTGAGTTCGAAAACCGGAGCAATAATACCCAATTCAACAGGAGCAAGTGAAGTAATGTATGTGAAAAATTTAACACTGAGCTTTGTACCTAGTGTGCCTTCAATAAATGATAGCTGTTGTCATAGCCATCGTTGTCTCAATACTTTCCTACATACTATGACTTCCAGTGACGATAGCCCTATGGCCATTTGAGGATATCTTTTTAGAGCCGAATCCCATCAATTTCTTTATAAAATAATAACCCATTTTTCACAAAACATACTATTTGTCATTCTAGTCAAAAGTGATGAAACAAAAAGAATGCAGGTTTAGTCCCAGCTTATTGTTCTGACCATTAGGTCCATTTTTTGCCTGATTGAATTTTCAGAGAACTGAATTCTTTCTCTGAAGTGGTGCTCCCAAAACAAAATTAGGACAAAGACTGAATCTTTCTGCTACTCAGTCAATGCACTGAAAGTTTTCAAAAACAAAACAGAGAAATGTCACCCTCCAAAAAGGTCAAAGGATAAATTTGCAGTAAGGCCCTTCCATGCCATCAGCTCAGGTTTCTGCTGTAGATCTCAATCAGACTTCACCTGTTGCTGAGTGTGCAGAGCTCAGAGTGGTAGGGACACCTCTCTACAACAGGGTCCTCAGGAAACTGTACTTCCTGTTGCACTGATCAAACCCAAACACACATGCCAATAGAAAACGTGTGAGGGTAAACCAAGAGCTTCTTTCCCATTTGCCAAAGTTGTTTTCAGGGGATTCACCCGAAGGGAATCAAAGCAAAATGATACTATTCTTAAAATGGTCTCTTGAGAAAGGGGTTTTAGTTAGGGACAGTTGGGATTAGTCGAATTTGAGGCAATGGCTAAAAAAAATCTAGTGGAGATACACTGTATGCTGTTGGAAATGGGGAGAGATCAGAAAGTCATGTACACATTTGGGAATTCAGTGTAACTGAAAACAGGGAAGTTGATGGGCTCTTGAAAAGCATATGTTTACAGGACATGATAAGGAATCAAATACAGCCAGGGACGATTAACTGGCAAAGGTCATAAGACGGAACACCTCGTCCGTTCCCAATCCAGTGGTACCTCGGTTTTTGAACATAATCCGTTCCAGAAGACCGATCGAGTTCTGAAACGTTCAAAGACAGTCGAGAGCTAGGCCTCAGGATCTTGCACTTGGTGGAAGCCACATGACATGTTCGACTTCCGAGGCGTGTTTGAAAACCAGAGCATTTATTCCGGGTTTATGGCGTTCATAAACCGAAATGTTCATCAACGAAGGTGTTCGAAAACCAAGGTACTACTTGTACATTGCAGCACTCCTGCCTGATCGGGACACGTGTGCTCTTCACACAGAGAAACTGAAGGCCGGAGAGGAAAGCATTGCTGATCAGAAGAAGCCAACGTTAGGACTGAGAAGTAAACAAAATGAATCTTTTGACCAATTATAATGAGAACTAAGTAGGAAGGTGAGCTTGAGAGATATATGTCCATATTTAAAACACCCAAAGTCTGACTCTCAGATGCCTTGACACTGCTTTCAGCATTCTACCATTAGTCTCCGAGGGACATCTCTGAACAGTTCCCTGAGGCCTTTGGGGAAATAAGGGCTATTCCTGCTTAGCTGTGTCTCAAGGCTGCCTGGCATGCGGAGGAGGCTGAGAGTAATTAAAACCAACTCTCAACTCAAGCAGGGAGAGCATTCTCCTCTCCCCGCCTCATCTGTGTTCCTGTCACATGCTCTATTCCATAGTGAAACCCCAGCCATTGAGCAAGAGATGCATTGTAATGTCTGGTCTTCTCAGTCTTGAGTAAATCACAATAGAATGTTAACAACTTAAGAGTATTTGGTTCTAGGTTTTGGAAGGATTCTTAATTAATCTTTTAGGAAAGGAAGAAGTGAGACAAGAACAAAACAGAGAGAGGCAAAGAGAAAAGCCCAACCCAGCTCTACCGCAGACAGGGTCATCTGATTGCTTTTCCTTCTTTGGCAGTCTGATCTGTTCCATTTGAAACACAGCAAGTGAAACAAAGTCTCCAGACACGAGATGTGAAATTTGTATTGAAGCTTTAGCTCCCCAGCATGTCTCCAGAGGAAATATCACTGGAGAGTGCTACCCAAGAGTTCTCCTTCTACAAAGGTTGGGATCTGGCACTCATACCAGTCCACCTGGGAGAGTGAGGAAAGGGCACAAGAATATGAGGGGAAACAACCCAGAGACTTAAGTGGGCCTGGGAACTAATCTCACTCTTGTGCAGAAGCATTGACTCTACCAATGATTTCCTTACCATTAGCTATCTCAGGTTACCAGAAACAGACTCTAGTTGTCCCTCAGTATCCTCAGGGGACTGGTCCAGGACCCCCGGCACCCACAGAGGCTCAAGTCCCTCAAATAAAACAGTGTAGTGTTTGCATATAACCTACGCACATCCTCCCGTATGCTTTAGATCATCTCTCGATTTCTTATAATATCTAATACAATGTAAATACTATGTAAATAGTTGTTATACTGTATTGTTTAGGTAATAACGACAAGGGAAAAAGTCTGTACATGTTCAATACAGACACAGCCATTGTAGCCCTAACTACATAGTACACATCAGCAACAAAGTAACACTTTTTGGAATATTTTTGATCCACAGTTGATTGACTCCGCAGATGTGGAACCACTGATATGGAAGACTGACTGTATTTGCTGTTAAGTGTAGTGCTGACTTGAAACTGGTTAGCTTAGGTTTACTCCCTATTAACACATTGCGTACGGTGGGGTTTAAATCCCTCATACCCCTCTGTTCCAGCAGGTTTTTAAAAGAAACTACTTTAAAATGCACTCTTCTCTTTAAAGCGTAAATGCTTCTATGTCATTTATTATTTTTCTATGGAATATTTTAGGATTTACTCACCTATGATGTTAGTAATCCCTCCTGGTGTGATACTGCAGAAAGCAGCTTCCTTTGTTATTAACGAAACAAAAATAATTCAATAAAATGTGCAAAGTAAAAAGAGTCAACAGTAAAAATGAGAATTCTCATTATCCGTCCTTAACGCATGGCTTAGAAAAAAAAACGAAGATTCTCGTGATCCGTACGCAACGTATTAAGTGACCGTATTACTAATTAATTCCTATCTCACTCATTCTGAACATTGAGTTCCTTTAAACTTTGCAGACTTGTCCCTGTTTAGTAGTTCAACCTTCTCCATCAACCCAATAATGAATTGACGTACACTGAATGACTGTGGTCAGTGCCCTGCTCCAAATCCTACTGTTCCTCCTTCAGACCTCTTTCCTCAACTGGATGACTTTTCCAAGCTCAGAGTAAATAACTTTAAAAAAAAAATGTTGATACAGTATTTTCACTTTATATTTGAAAATGACACCTAAAGAAGAGCTCTTCAATAAACAGCTTTATCAACTGTAACTTACAAGCACTATAACCATAGTTGATAAGAGTGTGGGCTCTAGAGTCCACGTGCTTGAGGAAATTATCCCACCTTAGGGCAATTTTCCCAGTATGTCCAAGCTCCTGTTTCATTTTATAATGAGGAGATGATACATATAATACTCAGAGTACTGTGCCCAGCATAGAATAAGCCCTCTTTAAAATGTCAACTATCATTATCGTTATAAAAGTATGGAAATAGAACATAATAGTTTAAATGATAGGTCGACGTTTAAACTTCAATTCAAAAACCATAGAATTTCTCATTATATTTCTTACAATGGGCAGTTCACTCAGATGTAAGCAGTGCTATTCATGGTAAAGTTTATTTATTTCAAGATCGGTGAATTTCAAACAAGTCTAGTCCACATTAGTTAGATTGCAGTAGAGGCTATAATAGAATACCACATTGAATGGTGTTCATTCTGGAGCTCATATATATTTTCTCCGATTCTTCCCTCCTTCACCACTGTTACCCCCCCCATTTGTTCCATGTCTGTCTCCTTTAGAATGGAAGCGCCCACGGATTAGTAATTACATCCATGTAATTTATTCTGTATGTCATGGCACCTATGTACTGTTCCAAAAATGGTGGGGAAATATATGTTGACTTACATACATCTGTGATGATCTAATAAAACATCATGGAACACTTAAAGTCTTAGCAAAAGGAATGGTAACACATAAGAATTTGCAGATGAACTATTTACATAGGATGAAGCCAAATTAGTACAGGAGAAAAAGTAAAATTAATTAAATAGTAGGCCTGCACTCTGGGTAACCAGAGGTATAACCCCCTAAAAATGGTGTATGTGGAAGCAAATTCAATGAATCATTAGTAATTCATACGCTACTTTTTTTTTTTTTTTTTCCTGAGGAATTCAAAACATTGGAAAGTTTTTTTTTTTGCATTCTGATACTTCCCCTGGGATATGATGTGTTTCTTGATTCTTGCAATGATGGACGATAGAGTGGATCCTTCAGTCATTTTGTTTGTTTCTTTTATGCATCTAGGTATGACAAGTCCTGTCTTATATTATCAAAAGTGAACATGGTGGTTTCATGACAGGAAAACAAATTTTCTGGCTCTAAAACATCTCACCACCCACTAAACCAACCTTTGCCACCAGCTCCAAGGGAGAGTAATTGTCCAGTCTGGTACACTGAGGGCATAATCTGTCCTTCACACTGGAGGCTGAGAACAGCGGTGAAGAAAAGACAAACCAGTTCTGCAATATAAATGACACATTCCATTAATACAAGTGGATCCAAATGAACCTATTTCATTCAATAACACTTTTACATTCTGTAGCTATACAGGCTTGGATACAAATTGTAATGTCAGTCTGTCAGGAGAGTGGACTGCAGTGCGTAATTATCACTTCTTGTTCAGCACTTCAGGAACTAATCAGAGTAAGGACGTGAATCTGTAATTTGCAAATGTGCAAAGACAGAGGTTACTGTGGCACTAATGGCTCTGCTGATAACACTCTTGCTACCAAATCACAGGACTGTGGGTGCAAATTCAACAAAATAATTTGACTTCCCATCTAGTCATTGATTACAAGAAATTTGTCCTGCTGCCAGCACCTATGGACATTTCTAAATTTAATATATTCAGTAATATAAAATACCATTATGCCAATAAATTAATATGTACCTTCCCAGGGACTGTACACAATCACAAAGTGATTAAATAGAGCCAACTAATATATAAAAACACAACACAAATATACAATATATCACATCATGAAACCTGTTTCTGAACAACTATTTACTTCATGGGACTGAATCAGGAAAGATTAAATGAGGGATTGATAGAGAGAAAAAAATGTACATACAGAGGGTGCAAAAAATGTATACACATTTTAAGAAAGGAAAAAACTGTATGAAAATTGTAATATATGTGTATATATATATTATACATATGTATATGTATATACATGTATATGTATATGCATATATATATATATATATATACACACACACTCATATATATATTATATATATATATATTTTTTGGCACCCGTGTGTGTGTGTGTGTGTGGTGTATGTCTACGTACATATATCTGTATATATCTATATAATATATATTATATAATGTATGTTATATATGTAATCTATACTATATATAATACAATATATCATATATCATATATATAGGAAACATATATATATTTTATTTTTTATTCTACTTTATTTTATTTCAAATTTTTCCCTATAATCTTCAAATACTTGTTTGTTTGTTTTTCTCTCCAACAATTTCATCCAATCCCATGCTTCGGTAAGTGGAGATACTGAACAACATTTTAGAGTGGAGTAGTGGCTTAAAATTTAAGCCTCTCTCTAAAAGATTTTAGAACTTCACAGTCCTATCAGTTCATGGCTGAAAGTTGTTTTCTCAACTTAGCACTGCAAAAAATGACATTATCCTCCGTGCTTCCCCCTCCCATTATTATCTGATCTTGAGCCATAGCAGATGTCCCTCAGAAAAATAAACACCCAGAAGATCTCCATCAGTTTCTTTGGCAGTAGCTACCTTTGAAGCCTAAACTTATTTCTTATGTAGAGACAGGTAGACTATGTTGGAGACTCATGCACTATTCTGTCGGTATATCCATTTTGGTCAATTCTAATTGTAAGGAATTAGAAATTATGACCTGCATCTCAACTTTCAAATGGAGTAGTTTTGTCTGAGGAGTTGAAGCTAGAACCATGGCTTACCTGGCAACGTAATTGTAGGAGACTCAGCCTAATAGATGCTTCAGGTGATCTGGGTCCTGCCTCCCTGCTGAAGAACAGGAGAGAGGTCTTGTTTTGTGCGGGGACATCAAATGACTGTTTCCAGAAAGTCTGGAATGACACTTTTCTCTCCCTGATTCTGTATAAAGGGCAGTGTACTGAGTGCAAAGAGCAGGTGTTGTTCAGTCATACATTCGCAGGCTTAAATCTTAATTCTGCACTGACCCATTGTGGACTTTAGGGAGAATTATTTAACTCTCTCAGTCTTTGTTTCCTCATTCACAAAGAGAGAAAGAAGGTAACAGCTAAGGCAGGGCACTTGGAAGGTTGAGGGAGTTAGATATGAAACCTCTGCCTATTGCTGGCTGGGCTCGCTGGGAAGCAGACTCTGATTTTTAGCAAGCAGAATGTTTGTTGAGGAGTGTCCTTGAGATCAATGCCTGTGGATGGGAGAGGAAGTGGGATGTGGTGGAGGGAGAAGGTGACCTGCCACAGGCGCCACCCAGCCTCAGCCCTCCTCACAAGAAGCTCTGGAACTAGAAGAGCCCTCTGGAATCATCACAGGTTGGGCTGAGAATGCCAGACCTTTGCGCTCCTTCAGTGATCAGTAACTGGATATGGGCTGTTCCAGGAAGTGGGGTGACTGTGGGCAGGAGGGGTCACTGCCACTGAGGGAAACCCTGAAGAGGCTCACAGCTACAGGCCATCCACTGACAGTATTCCCAGGAGCTGGGGCAATACAGCTTTCGTTGAAGGAAGATGGTACATCAGGGTTCCTACACTAGCCCTACAATGAGGGCTAGTTTCCTATGTAGTGTACTGTGTGGCCTATCCACCCTGCTTCCTTCCTTTCCTCCACTTTTCCCCTCCCCTCCTCCTCTCCATGCTCTTCTCCTCCCCCTCCTCCTTCTTCCTCTTCCTCTTCTTTTGGGTTTGTCTCTTCTACTTTCAGAATTAAATCTCTATGTAGCAAGAATCTAACTTATTCCCTTATAGAGTGTCTTGCAGAGGTGTTCCAAGTATGAAAAAATAGGGTCCCTTTTCCATTAATGGATAATGGCACTTTGACAGATAAGTGAGCAATTCTGCGTTGATTCTCTGGGAAAAACTATGGCAGGATGTAGGTAACATTGCTTAGCTTGTCATAAAATACATATGCTGATCTACAGAGGTTTATTTCTTCTCTTCTGAGAGTTTGTATGTTTACATCATGGGCAATAAACTCAAAACATACATTTGGGCAAAGGAATGCTTGGCTAAGAATAAAAGGTGGACCAACAGGAAAAGTGCCTTGTAAGACTGTGACCTTTCAAGTTAAACTGCCCCTAGAGAAATAGAGACTTATTTGAATGTGCAGATATCTCACAATTGGGGCCTCTGGCTCTTTTCCTCTAGGGCACTACAAAGCTTCGGTCTTTGCAGATCAATTAAGTCATTAGTGCTCCATCTAATGAAGGTTGATTTCCAGGAGGAGCCTGAGCCAGCTGGTCTGTCCCAAATGACACAAAGACAACCCAAGCACTAGAGTTAGAACAAATGGCCAAACGCCTCTGAGGTCAGAGAGCCTCCAGCTTGTAGCCCAGTTAATGCTGCCTATTTTCCAGGCAACCTCAATCATTGCCCTCGGCAGATCGAAAGCAGATACTGGACTCCGGTGCTCTGCAGTCACACAAGAGTTTGTAAATATGATTTTAAAATCCAATTGCCACTGCCTGCTCAACTCAAGGAGCACTTAGAGAGCTACAAGGTGTGAGAGACTGAAGAGACAGATGTGTTTTCATCTTGGGGAATGTTGAATTCTTACAATTCTCTCCCTTAGGTATGATGACGGGAGATTTGTAGTTTTTAATTCAATCTGTTCCTTAAAATTTTGAATAAATAGTAATATGGTTGCAAAAGCAAATGAGAGAAATACAAACAATTAATGCTCCCTCCCATTCTGTCTCTTACCTGCTGGAGACAGCAACAAGTTACTGGCTTTGCATGCTTCCAGTTTTCTTACACATATACAAGCAAATACGAACATATGTTCTCACTGCATCTCCTGTTACACAGATAGTTATAACTCTGCACCTTGTTTTTCTCATTTAATATAGCTCAGATGTCTTCCCATGCCAGTATATTGAGAACTTCCTCATTCTTTTTTTATAGCTTCGTCTTATTTCATTGCATGAACATACCATATTTATTTAACCATTCCTCTGCTGTTTGCTGTTACAAGTAATGTTGCAGTTACCCTTATACATGCCTCATTTTTATGCATGTTTAGGTATATTTGTGGGAGACTTTCTGCAAGATATAATTACAAGGTTAGAGAGTACGCATATATGCATTTGTGACTTCAGTAAATATCGCCAGCTTCCTTTTTACATACCTTGTACAAATTCACAACCCATCCTCAATGAATGCAAGTGATTCCCCATACCTAGTGCGTTGTTAGATTTTGGAAATTTACCAATCTGGTATGGAAAATGGCATTTCAATGCAGTTTTAATTTTCTTATTATAAGTGAGGCTGTGCATCTTTTTATATGTTTAAGTGCCCTTTCAAATCTTTTCTGTGAATTATCTATTGATATATTTTGCCCACTTTTTTCATATCAGTTTGCTGATTTTGTTTTTCATTGATTTCTACTGGAAAGAGTAACTTTTTCTCTGTGATATGGGTTGCCAATCTTCCCTCTCTCCCCGTTTTTTGTTTGCCTTTTGATTTGCTTATAGCTTTGCCCCTGAGCTTTTGGTTTTCATAAGGTGAAATTACCAAACTTATCATGTATGGTGTCTATATTTTGAGAATTAGTTAGAAAAGAGGCTTTTCATGGTAATCTTCCCACATTTTCGGTTGGCAGTAATATGTTTTTATTTTTAAATTCATTTTTTAAATATATGGGGAATTTATCCCTGTGTAGAGTAGGAAGTGTTAATCCAAATTTACATATTTATATATATTTTTTTTCCAGATAACTATCCAGTTATCCCAATAACAATGCTTATATAAGCCATTTCCCATTTATGCCACTGTTATGACATTCTAGGTTCCCAAATGTTGTGGGGTCTGTTTCTGGACTTTTATTCTGCTATGTTGGTCAGTCTATTCATTCTTAGTTGTTGAATCTGTATAATAGATTTCAAAATCTAGAAGAGCTAGTTCTCCCTCTTCCTTTCAGAATTTTCCTTTTACATAATATATATATATATATATATATATATGTAAATTTTAGAATCAGTTTCCCTAGTTTTACAAAAAGTATACATATATATATATATATATATATATATATATATATATATATATACATATCATATAAAAATATATAAAGCATATAAAACAAAATATATATATATGCTTTTCTTATTGAGATAATGTTAATTTATAAATTAAAGAGAATTGTAGACTTTATGGCCTCTATGAGTTTTTCTATTTGGGACATGACATGTCTTTTCTTTTGCTTAAATTGTATTTTATGAACTGTATATACAGCTCACATTTTGTTGTCAGCTGTGTTCCTAAAAGTTTTTCTTCTTTGTACCTATCTTCTTATCCACTATTTCACATTCTACAGTTTCAGTTACCCATGGTTAACCATGGCCCAAAAATATTAAATGAAAATTTTTAGAAATAATTCATAAATGTCAAATTGCACGCCATTCTACGTAGTGTGATGAAATCTCATGCTGTGCCACTTTGTCCTACCTGAGATGTGAATCATCATTTTGTCCTGCGTATACATGTGTGTCCACGCTGTGTACACTACCCTCACATTAGTCACTTAGTAGTCATTTAAGTTATCAGATTGACTATTATGCTATCTCAGTGCTTTTGTTCAAGTAACCCTTATTTTACTTAATAATGTCACATTCATATAACTTTTATTGCAATATAGTGTTATAATTGTTCTATTTTATTATTAGCTATTGTCATTAATCTCTTACCATACCTAATTTATAAATTAACTTTATCATAGTTATGTATGTATTGGGAAAAAACATAGTATCTGTAGGGGTCAGTACTATCTGTGGTTTCAGGCATCCACTACCTTTTTTCCTCTATCAAATATTTTTTGTTTTATCATTTCTGTATTGTCAGGGCATATTTCATTTTCATTTTTATCCATCATATATCCCCATTAGATTAGATATAGTCCTTCTTCAGGGACTATAGTCTGTGCTAATCTGCAGTCTCTTTGTCATAGTTTCTCCAGTCTTGTGTTGATTGACTTATGATGTTCTAGTAGTTTCCTCAATACCCTCAGTATCCTTGCAAGTTAAATACAGTTTGTCTGTAGATGTTTAACTTGAGCATAGTTTGGCTGGGTATAAAATGTTGAGTCATACTTTCTTTTCATTGTGAAAAGCTTTCTGGACATTGACTAATACAGTCCTGGTGACCCAGAGAAGCCTTTCTTAAAAAGGCAATGTCTATGTTCAGTCTTTAATAGATGGTTGTCAGGAAAACATAGAGGGAGCTAATGGTTCCAGACAGAAGCAATGGAGGTGAAAAAGAGTATAATGCTTCCATGGACAATGTAGCTTGTCAGGGTAACAACAGTATAGAGAGAAAGAGGTAGACCTGTCTAAGCTGACAGTGGAGCGTAGGAGCGTGTAGATCACAAAAGCCTTGTTATACTTGGAGATCTGGACTTCTTCCAGAAAGACAAACTAAAACCATTGAATGCTGTGAAGCAAGAGAGAGACATATGATTAGAATTGCTCATTGCAAGGAAGGGATGTAAAGGAGCTTATGTGCTTTACCTTCCATGTAGCCTGTGAGTTCTAATCTGTGCTCTTACAGTGCAGACCCAGAAATTCCATCTTTCACAAACCAGTCAGTCCTATTGGTGTCTTCCCTCATTGCTCCTGCCAACCTCACTAGGAGTTTGGTGACTTTTATACAGGAAAGTAAATAAATCTATACAGTAATAATGAATTTTCTTTCATGCTAGGGCTGTATTTCTAACTACCTTCCTGTGTCACAGGAAATAGAAAGAATTAAGGATATCTTAGTCATCATTTTTAAAGATAGAATAATAGTAGCTCTTATAAAGAAGAAAAAAAAGTGTGTTCTTCTGGATATATATGTATATATTCCTGCACCTCTGTAATCTGTGAACTCTCTTTCTTACAAGGATGTCATGGAAACTTCCACAAATCTTGCTGATAGTCACTATAGTTCTAAAACATTTTCTTCCCCAGATGATCCATGGGGAGACTTCTGCTCTCTCACTCATTTAAAGCTACTTCTTGGAGACCTACTGAACTTCATTCTTGCTAAAGCTGCCAGAGTTAGCTAGTTTCAGCTAGAGCACATAATGTTCTTTATCAAACCTTATTTTAAAACTATCTTGTCAAATTCCACTTATTGCTCTTTTATCTTCAATAAACTATATGTAAACTATATGTCTTATAGACATATTTACATTGTATCATAGAAACAGTGACTATCAGACAACCAACTGGATTCTCAATTCTTTTTTTTTATTTTTGCTTGCTTGCTTGCTTGCTTTCCTTTCTAGCTGACTAGCACTTTTGATCACTTCTAAAGGAAACTAGATGGTGAGGTTTCCATTGGGATGGAGACCAAAATCTTATCCATTGTGTGGGAACTTGCTGGACCCACAGTGGTTAAACTCTGCATTTAAAGAGTGTTTCTTTGCTAATCACTTTCAACTCCTTAATGCAATTTTTTTGGTAGCCTTGGTTCCTAATCCCTCAATACAGCTCTTCTTAGTGAATAAAAAATAAAAATAGATTGTCTACTAATAGTCAAGAATTTCTTCATTTTCATGTTGAGAGCTGTTACCTAAAGGAGCAAGGATTTAATAGGGTCTCAGCTTGACTCTTGCCATGTTTGCATACAAAATAGATAATGCAGTCTTTGTTTTGGAAGATATTAGTTGATTTTGTCCACTATGCAATTCTCTGAAAATATAGTGATGGGGGAAAAAAATCTGCTCCAATTACTATGTAAGTAACATGCCTCCCTTCTACCTCTGTTAAAGAAAAACTGGTGCTCACTGCTCAAGACTTCTGGGGTTAGCAGCTGATGGTACTCATGCACAGTCCGACTATCAGTTGGCATTTTAGGAATTGCTTTATTGTTGCCAAAATGAGAGAGAGAGAGAGAGAGAGAGAGAGAGAGAGAGAGAGAGAGAGAGAGAGAGATTATAGAACTATCAGAATTCAAAGCCCTAGAACTTAGTAAATTATTTTAATCTGATTTATGTAATGAATGGGGAGGTGCAGAGTTGGGATTTAGGGGCCAAGAAGGGCTGGGTAAATTTGCAAATGACAGGAATCTATTTTAGACCCAGACCAGGTTAACAACAGATTACAATGTCATTTCCTAGGCTCTAGAGTGTCTCAGTGTGCCTTTCTTTCATCTTTTTGTAAAGTGGAAGACCCTTTCACCACATGGTGATGCTCTTTGAACTCAAATGCTACAGTCACATCTGTGTGCCCTCAAGTTTCAAGGGGCCCAGTTGCTATGGGAGCGTCTTCTGTTTCTTCTGGCACTGTAGATAGTGAGACTGGATAGAAGCCTTCACTGATTAGCTGTACGTTTACATAATTGGTGACGAGATAGTATTTGACAAAACTGTCTTGCAGATGAGAGTTCAGGTGTTACCTGTATAGCATAAGGTCCTTAGCAAGCAAAGGGAAAGATATAAGAATAACAGGGCATAATGTTTCCAATGGAACCTGTCTGTGGATACCCTTTGTGTTTGCAGTGAAGAAAGAACTTGGTGGGGGGTGGGGAGTCAACCTCATCTTGACTGTCTTTTCCTCTACATTTCTAAGAGAAGCAATAAAGTGTAAGACCTTTGTTCTAGCACAGCATAGTCTGCCTCCAGCGAACTCCTCTTGGGCTAATAACCAGAGGTCAGAGTGGAAAATTTTGTGAGTGGGCCTTATTTCTTTAAGTAGGGGGCAAATCCCTTGAGGCACGAAAGGTCCATTTTACACTTATATCATACATTTCTCTAGTACCTAAAACAGCTTCAGAAAAAGAATATGTTGATTCATGATAAAGGAATCAAAGATCACATTGATGATTTTAACCAACAAACAACATTTCTGATGAGAATATTCTCAAAATAAGTCCCACTGCAAACATGCCTCTTGACAATCATCTTGAGGGTTTCCAGGTGATGTTTTTAAAGGCCATGCAACAACTGCTCCTTTTCTTCATGTATGAGTTCAATTATCGGTGCTAGTTCTAGTGTAATCCTTGAGAAGCGTGACTTTTTGGGCATTGTCCAAATGTCCAACCCATGGTTGGAGATTCCGAGGATTAGCATTTTGTTTAATGAGTTCCACGTCATTCTTCCTGAAACTGAACAATCCAGAAACTTATTTTTCCCCTTAGCTGCAAACTTATTAATGTTGACAGCCAGAAAATAAATGTAGCCACAACCATCCCCCACAAATGAATCAGTCAGCTCACGCTAAAATATAGCTTCTGCATATCGCTGTAGGACTCTTCCAGGTCAGCTTTTAAGTGTTCTGGATACAGGGCATCATGCTCATTTTCCTTTTAGCATTGCTCTTGATTTGTGAAGTGGGGAGACAGAGTGGTGTTGACTGCTAGATTCCCATCATTAACATTAAATTTTATAGCCTTAAATCTCTCTTTTATGCACATTATAAAAGTTTTAAGTCCACGTAATACTGGGAAAATGTGTTGGGTTGACAGACTGAATGCGGTTTATTATGATCACCTTGGGCACGGAATAGTGCAGGCTTATTGTAAGCTTTCTACTTTTCTAATTGAGCAGATTTGCTCGAAAGGAAGTTCTGGATGGTGCAAAATCAGGAAAGGAGTTAAATTAAACACACATTTATGAGTGGATTGAGAAAGGGCGGAGGGTCTAGATACTGTGAAAAAGCAAATGATAACAAAGGAAATAGACTGAAGTTTCTCTGGCCTAAGCTTGGGTCATACCTCTGAAGTTGCAAATTATTTTTGCTCCATACAAAAAAGTCAAAGGGTCTTTACTGAAGAAACACACATTGGCCTATTGGTCCATGAGATCTACTAGTCCAATTCATGATGAAAAACATTGAATTCATCCAGCTGTACATTTTTCATGCTATTAACACTGATCTCATCTAGCCCTAATAAGTTTGCTTATTATTAAGTTTGTATTCATTAGAATCAAGGAAGGGGGTATTATTTCCATGGTAAATTTATTTACTCCTGTAACTCAACCAACATCAAATAATTATTAGAGACTACCATGTGCCCAAGACAGAGCTCAACACTTGATTTTCTGAGAAATAGATCCTGCTGTCCTAGAGTTTAGAATCTAATGAGATAGATAATAAACAAGCCAATACATGTATATAATAATGTACAGCAACAATGCTAGGAAAGAAACAAACATGCTAGATGCTTATGGAATTCTAAGTGTAGACACTCTACTACATCTACTGGGTGTATGGCTCACAAAATACAAAAGAAAAGCCCTCATGAGGGAAAGTTAAACAATTCAAAATTAAGCAAAAGTTTAAAACAACAGAATAAAACATGGAGATGCCACAGGACATACACGTTAATTATCTAATAAGTATTAATAAGAATAACTGCTTTAGGATTTGAAGGAGGAAACATGCTTCTGGTTGGGGTGGTTAAAGAGACTTTCAAAAAGCTCTCAAAGAGATGAAGAGATTGTAAATGGAAAGTGGTCTTTCAAGGAAAAGGAATGGCGTGGGGAAAAATCCGAGGGCGGGAAATCTCAAAGATATTAATCTTTTGTGAAGAATTCTATAGAGAAAGTAAATGATTCCATTATAAATGTGGGTTAAAAGGAGATTTGGGTGTTTTTTTTTGTTTTGTGTTGTTTTGCCTATCATATTAGAAATAATTTTAAATAGTAGCAGTAGCAATATTGAAAGATGAAACTCATTGCTGGCAACAGTCTAGGAAAACACATTTCAGATATTGCTGGTGGTGGTAGAAATTGCTACTGTCTCCCTGATAGGAAATTTGGAATACCCTATCAAAAGCTTTTAAACTATTTCTGAATTTAACCAACAATTCCACTTTGGGGCATTGATCCAATAGAGAGAATCATGAAAGTAGGTAAAGTTTCAATTACCAGCTTGTTTATTACAGTTTCTCACGAACATTCTTATTTGAAAAGAATTGGCTAGCACAGACATCCCTCCTAGGTGACTAGATAGTGGTTATTATTATTATCTCCTTTTGTGAGAAGTATAGATTGATAAAATGAAACTTTCTGGAATTATAAATACAACATGCATGTCAATATAATATTTTAGAAGAGTATTTGGTTTAATAAAATTTAGGCTAATATTTAATCACATTGACAGATGTTCATAAAATATGGAGCAAAAAGTAGAGCAAGTTATAAAAGATCCTATGTAGTAATGTTGCTGTATGAATATATCTGCATTGGAAAAACAGTGTAAGGACATATACACATATATGTGTTTGTGTATAAGTGTATATTCAAAGGTGAACAGTGAGTGGTGTGATTACAGGTGATTTTGATTCCCTAGTATTTCCTAAAATTTGTTCAGTGAAAATGTAGTGCTTAAAACTGTGTAAGTCTATAAAATGATTTAGCAAACAAAGGGCCCAAAAGATATTACAGATAGAGTTTCCTAAACATCATGTGCCTCGGTGGTGGGGAAAAAAAAAAAGTGATGTTTTGTCCTTCTTTTTCTTCAGCTTAACATATGATATAATAAGCTCCTGCACCAAAAAGTGAGTGTTGCATAGTGAAAAAAAAGTGCAGTTTGGTGTTACACTGACCTTGATTTAAGTCTCAGCTTCACTTCTCATTAACAGTCACATCCTGAATAAGTTATTTCTTGTGTATAAGCTTCAGTCTTCTCTTCAGAAAGTTGCGAATGGGGCCATATGTGTTCAATGGCCAGCATAGCACCTACGTCAGAGGTTATCCCCTATATAAATGAGAAAGAAGAAAACATGGTTGTCATGTAATTAATGAGATATTAAAACACCAGTACTACCAGAAACAGTAACTTTCCAAGAGTGAGAATGCAGTAAAAATAAATGTTAAAAGAATTGGCTAGAACAATTAAAAAAACTCTAAAAAATATAAATTTACTTAGACTTTACTAAAATAAAGAAGTAAAGTTCTTTTCCTAAAATATATATTGGCAAATATTTGTGGGAAAGCATGCAAAGCAGAATGAGGCAGGGAGAGAATTTTGACAGAGAACTGTGTGTGTGTGTGTGTGTGTGTGTGTGTGTGTGTGTGTGTTTTCACCCCTCTGATTCTTTAGTCACATCAATTAAAAATGAAGCTAATTTGTCAGTTTGCAGAATCACGCCAAGCAGAGTTCAAAACTGCCAGCCCATGCTCATTATCCTGGCTTGAGCAAGCAGAACTCCAAGTGATTATTTGTTTGTTTTCAATTTACTTATAGTCAAGCCATAGTATTTTATTTTCCTTTGAAATTGTATTTTCATGGTTCGTTTCATTGAGTCTGGGGTAGGGGTGCGAGAAGGAAATAGTTACAATACCAATACCTTGAATATACCTTAAAAAGCAGCATGTTTAAAAGTTCCCTCAGTTAGTTTCATTAGTAGCTCTAACTGTAAACAGAAATAGTTGCAGATCCCAAAACTGACATTTGCCCGGAGTCCCTCCCTCCTGTAATCCTAGCCCAGAGAGCTTTAGTCCAGTTACTGTGAGACTGATGTGATGGGAGAAGTAGTAGCATTCCCATAATCAAATTTAAATTAAAGCTTTAGATCAAAAACAAAATAAAAGAGCTTTGTATGAAAAATGAGATGGCATTATTTTAAGTCACAATTTCAAAAATTTGCATTCTATATCCTGGGGTGTGTACATGTGTTTGCATGTGGGTAGATGTATACCTGAGAGTAAACATCCAGGGACTTAGGAAAGGATGCTTCGTTGTTCTCTTCTGATGGCTTCTGGACAAAGGCTAGGAAGGACATGTTCTTTCCACACCTTCTCCATGTGGGCAATGCAGCATCCTCTCTCTGCTTGTTTTCCCAGCTTTCCATCTTTAGATTTGAAATAAAAAAGAAGTGCCTTTTTTTCTCTTTCTCTCTTACCCTCCCTGCCTCCCTTCCTTTCTGCCTTCCTTCTTTTCATTTTTTTGAATGGACTGTCAAAATGTTGGCTGTGATTGAAGAAAAGAAAGGCAAGCAGAACTAGTATGAAACCAAGGAAGGGGAAATAGGATTACCACTTTGTCTTGTACACAGTCAGCAGTTTTCTACCAGTGAACAAAATAATTCTGTGCTGAGACTCTTTCGAAGGGAAAATGGGTATTACAGGTATAGCACAATTAAATGATCTATGATACTCTTTTTTTCTTTGAATTGATGGGAAATACAGAAACAACATAAACCAAAGCTGGCCCTCTAAAATGAATGGCTTTTAGATATGGTCTGTTTATCTCACAGAAACATGAAGAATTATCCTCATTAAAATTTTCTATCTCTGAAACCCATTTCCTTATCTCCCAGTAGAAATGTCTTACTGTCCTAACATTTGCATTGAGAACATAGATAGATAAGAATTCAACCCTCCAGTCCCATTTATTGCAATTGTATTTAAATACACAGCTTAATTAGCTGTACTCAGCCTCCTTCCCAATCCTCTTTGAAGTGGTAAAGTCCCACTGCATCAGTTCAGCTAATTTTATGCTCATAGCCTAATTTTTGAGCTGTGCAGGGAAACAAGGGTACAGCTGCCCTATATGATCTTTAAGTCCAAAGACTTAATTCAAAAGAACATTTTTTTCAATGGAAGACATGGAGTTTGTTGCTTTGGATTTAACCATCAATTAACGCTTTCGATCATCTTTCACCAAATTCACCTTGCACAATTAACTTAAGTCAGTTTAAGGAAGGAAGTGTAGAGCTTGATATATACCCGTTAACAATGGAACAAAATCACATGTCATACCATCCAGGTAGGGAAAGGGTGAGTAGGGGTCATACTGTGAGGTTTTTGTAGTGTGATAATTTTTGTTAACCTGAAATTAAAAGACCAAAATGAGAGGCAACAAGTTTTTATTTGGGGTCAAAGAATTGCAATTTGAGGAACACAGATTTAGGCAGAAACCCAAATAGTGTCCCGATTACAGGATGAGGGCAAGACTTTTTTGTGAGAAAAGGAAAGGAATGATTACATGAATAGAATAAAGAAATTTCTATTGGTGCTATAAAGATGAATTACTCTTTACCTATACATGATTGGTGACTGATTTTTGTCTTCAGATAGAGAGTCCATGAACATCAGTCCTTGTGGTCAAGGTGTCTCCTTCCCTGTTAGCTGTGCAAATAGTTGTTTGGAAGACAATGTTGGTTTGGCCTAGTTTAAAGGTCTGACCCAGTTCGAAGAGTCGAAAATATCAAGGAACAAGACTTGCAAGGCAGTTCCTCTGGAATAGATGCTCTGGCTTTCTTTCAAAATGGTGTCACATATGTCAAGTTTTCACATTTTATAAAGCATGCTTATGGGAAAACGAAAACACTGATGGCATTATAAGAAAATGCTACACTGAGGTTCAGCAAACACCAATAGGTCAGAAGAAAAGCAATATGAATGCAGGATTAAGAAAATGGTAGGCTCATACATGTCTAGAGAATGGTCTTTAATATTATCAATAAAACCACTAAAGATGTCTCACTCTAGCTGTTAGGTTGGTTCAGACCATGATATCTAGTCTAATACCTTTTTTTTTAGTGTAAGTAACTAGATATATGTATTCTATAAAATTTTGTACTTAGTGGGCCCCTGTTGAGTCTCTGTTGGCTTGAGATATGATTTGCTAAGAGAAAAGCAACAGGAGTTACTAAGGTATCAGAAAGTAATATATGGTCTAAAACTTGAGAATACTTTGATTAAGTGGGGCAGAAACTGTGCTCATCAATTATCTATGTGTTCCTCTACATTCCTGCCTTCCACTGGTGTTAAATTTGGAGGAAATTCTGACCAATGGACGGCAGTCAGAAGTGAAATGTGTCACTCCTGCAGCTTAGAGTCAGTTCCATTTCTTCCTCCATCTCTCCCTTTCCCTGTCAACCCTTCTCTGAGATTTAGAGATCTTGTGTTATACAGAGTCTTGCATAAGATGTAGGCACTAACTCACGTTAGCATTTGCATGGGCAAGAAATAAGCATGTGTGTGTGTCTGTGTATGTGTTAAGTGTGTGTGTCTGTGTATGTGTTAAGCTACAGGTACTTAATTTGTTCCTGCAGCACAGCATAGCCTATCCTGACTATTGCAACAAGTTAAGAAGGTTTCTACTGATATTAGAATTTGATCATGTAAGTAGATCATGAATTGTAATATTTAGAAACTGTAAATTATAAAACTATGCTAAGCTAAGAGGAAAATGAGAAATATTGAAGTTCTTCTCTTTCTTGGGGCCCTACATGTCATGCTTTGTGAAAGCCTCTGAAGCCAGGACTTTGTAACCAGTGCATGTGGTCCTGATACACAGGTTACTGAGATATCTGTTCCCTCACCTTTGGTGGTTTGCTGAGGTAGGAGGTCACATCTTCTGGACAAGTCATCAGCAGTCATGAGCAACCTTGTCTGCTCACGCCAGTGTGCAGTAAGAAGATTATCAATTTCCACATGTGTCATGATGTGAACAAGGTAGAGAAGCACCATGGGTCTAGGTATCCAGGTGTACCAGTGTGATCACCTTTATATTCCAGGCCCTCTTTCCTTAGACCCATTCCCTCACTCTCCCCATGTCCTCTCCCAAGTGTGTGATTATATTTTCACAGAAATTTGAGAAGGGACTATTGAAATAATTGCTACTCTTTAACAAATATTTGTTGAATTACTAAATAAATGTGCATTTCAGACACTTCTGCATACCTCAACATGTCTTCTTTTGGGGGCTGTATTTATTAGTAGGGGGAGCATTTCCTAGCAACCCTAAAATCTTCCCAGTTAGGAATCACTCATTCTATTCCCTAATTTTTATCATAAAAAGAAAAGAAAATGCCTGCAACTGAACTCTACTGAAGTATGCAGTGTCTCAATTAGCTTATCCCAATCTTTATCAGTTTATCACAAAATAACTAGATTACAATAATTTCTTGTATTTATCAAGTGTTTACCAAATGCAATGCATGATGCTATATGTTTTACATATATTAATTTCACACAGAACCCCTACAAAGTAGATATTGTTCTCCCCCTTAATTTTGTTCCAGTTTTATTGGGAAGTAATCGACATACCCCACTGTATCAGTTTAAGGTGTACAGCATGATGGTTTGATTTACATACATTGTGTAATGACTGCTATATACGTTTAGTTAAAATCCATCATCTCATATAGATACAATTTTAAAAAGACGAAAAATGCTTCCTTGTGATGAGGACTGTTTGTACCTACTCTCTAAACAACTTTCCTAGATATCACACAGCAGTATTAACTGTAGTCATCATGCTGTACATTACATCCCTGGTACTTACTTGTCTGATAACTGGAGTTTTGTACCTTTTGACCACCTTCCTCCAGTTTCCCTTCCTTTAAGCCCCCAGCCTCAGGTAACCACAAATATGGTATCTTTTTCTATGAGTTTGGTGTTTTGTTTATTTTTTAAATCCGATTCCACATATCATTGAGATCATACAGTATTTGTCTTTCTCTGATTTAATTAACTTAGCATAATGACATCAAGGTCCATCCATGTCGTCCCAAGTGATAGGATTTTTCTCATTTTGTGTGGCTGAATAGTATTTCATTATATATGTTTATATGTGTGTGTGTGTGTGTGTGTGTGTGTGTGTGTGTGTGTGTGTGTATTTCTTTATTCATCCATCAATGGATGCTTAGGTCCGTGTTTTGGCTATTATAAATAATGCTGCCATGAACATGGGGGTGCAGATACCTTTTTGCGTTAGTCTTTTTATTTCCTTTGGATATATTCCCAGGAGTGGAATTGCTGGATGATATAGTAGTTCCATCTTTTTTTTTTCATTTTTTAAGGAACTTCCATACTGTTTTTCATAGTGGCTACACCAATTTACAATCCCACCAACAGTGCACAAGTGTTGCCTTTTTTCCATATCCACACCAGCACTTGTCATATCTTATATTTTTGATGATGGCCATTCTAACAGGGGTGAGGTGATATCTTATTGTGGTTTTAGTTTGCATTTTCTTAATGACTAGTGGAGGTTTTTATCCCCATTTATAGTTGAAAAAAACAGATAGAAAACTTAAGGAGCTTGCATGATTGCATAGCTAGGAAGTGGCAGAGCGCACATTAAAAGCAATCAGTCCAACTCCAGGCTCTTAAACAGTATGCTAGGCTGCCTCTTCTTAATAGACTGATGGTGAAGTTCCCGGCCTGATATTTTTGTTTCATTCAGTGCAAACTCCGTCCTCTCCCCTAGTGCCTAAAATCACTTCAGAAGGAAACAGCTTTGTGACTACCAGCAATTATTTAGAAGAGCTGTGATTTTGAATTTTAATAGCTCACCTTAGTTCAGCTCAGATCTCTTATTTGATAGTGCAAGTTGTGCTATTATCCACTAAAATAGATTAACTACTGTGGCACCACCTTTTTAATTTGGCAGGTGATTCCAGGTTCATGTAATAGTATTTTGGCATCTGAAAGACAATGAAAATCCTCTCAACAAATCTAGAGTTCTATCCAAGAAATTTTGGCTTATCAGTTATCTTTGGAAAGGCTCAAAATATATAAATTTCCTCACCCCTTTCCCCCAAATCAGCTTATTGTACACAAATAATAATTGCAATTAATAATACTTGAATATTGTGTCAATTCTATGAATAACCAATAATGACCACAAATGTTAGAAGTGGGCAAAGAGTAGATAGATTAATCAGATTAATCAATCTGTTCTAATTAGCCAGAGCTGGGGAAACAACTTAAGTAAAAATCCTCAGCTTACTTAATGCTTCATAGTAATTAATAGTAATTGATAACAACTTGTAGTAATTAAAGTCTAATACATGTATTTAATGTGTAAAGGTGCTTTTTTTTCTCTAAGGGAAAAGTGTGGGATTGGGGACTCTTGGGTTCTTCTTCCTCTTATCCTTTCCTATCTCCTACTGAGAAAATGGTAAAGGATCTTACAATATGTCATGTTAAGCTTAGAGATCATTTTGATACACTGACGTCTTGCTACAGATAAAAAACATTGAAGCTTAGAGAAGTCCAATGACTTATTCGTCACCTTCCAGGCCATTGGCATATATGTCGCTTGGCATACTTAGGTCAGCTGTGCAGTTTGTGGTCAGGGCTGGGACATGCTGTGGGACAGAATATGATGCTTTTGTATAAATAACTACTTCCGGCTACTTCCTTATGAGGGGGCTTTGAGTGCAACAGCTCTAATAATAATCATTTCAAATTAATAAATTAAAAGAGGTTTTGTGTCCAAATTGCCTGATACTTTATTTATTTGTTTTATAGATGTAGTGTTTCCTCTATACCAGGCACTTTATCTACAGAAGAAATAAGTGAATGTTCAAACCTAGCCCCTCTAAACTCTGTCTGAACTCTTTGAATGACCCAGAGCTCAGAACTTTGCATGCCTTTTTGTGTTCTCTGTAAAATGAAACTCTCCTAGGGGGACCTGTGTGAATTCGATTCAGAGTTTAAAAACACAGATTTATGGGAGAGCCCCAAATCAATCAAAAACATGGCAACGTTTACAAAACACAACAAGAAAAGAGAAAAGCATGAAAAGACCCTGCCTGCCAAGAGTAGCTTATTAGCAGTTGAAAATGCTGAGATATGAGTGTGTAATGGAAATGAGGCCATGATCATTTGGGCAAAAACACAATTTGCATGAGAATGAATTAGGAAATGTCCTGGAACATCAGCAACATGAAAAATCTGGGGTCCTGTAGAGCGTGCTCATATTGCTAGGCGTACACCACTCATGAATCTTCCCGCGGCCAGACACAATCCCTTTCTAGATGATATTAGAGATGTGCTATAATAGGTAATCTTACATTTAAAGGAAGAATGTGATGTATAGTTATGAAAACTGTCAAAACTATCTCCTAGAGCTATTTTTGAGATCTATTTTATTTCTTCCTCTCTCGGTCTGGCGTTCATTAAAGCGGAGAATGCCCCTTAAATTACACTCTGCTGTACCTTGGAAGAACACCTGAAAAAGTTAATAATAAGCCCTTGAGATTAGACAAGTGAAGAGGAAGGAATTATGCAATAAAACAAAGCAAAGAAATCATGTAAACAAATTAATTAATTGTCTGGAAGTGAAAAGCGTGTTTGTAATTTTGTCCTTGTCGAAGGAAAATTGGAGTTCATTATGCTCACTGACTATGCGGGTTTAAAAGCTCCTTCCCGCACAGCATCACGGAGAGAGGGAGTGTGTCGGAGGGCAAAGCATGGATCAGTGGTAGCATCAATTAAAATAGAAATTCATTATTGAAATCTCCAGAGTAAAAGGGTGGGTCTCTGTGCTTCGAGAATGGCAAGAAGCCTTTCTTCCCCTACTTTTAGTTTATTTTCTGTCCTCTTCCAAACGGATCTTAGAAACATTTATTTCAGATTTCTAGTAGTAGGTATCATACCTGTTTGAAACAAACTGTGTTCTTACCTGTCACGGAGCACTTTACATATTTTATCATTTTTAACCCTGTGGTGAAAAGCATCAGTACCACTTGAGAAGACTGAAGTTCATCGAATAATTGCTAAGTAGTAACACCAAGGATTTAAGAGCAGGTCTGTCTGACGTTGAAGCTTTTGGTTTCTCCAGGACACCCCAGAGATGTCTAAGGAAAGGTCTACTGTGCTGAGTTAGGGGTGCCCATGTCACAGGGTCATCAGAGGTGTGTCGTATGCACCTAGAATGGGTATTACCTATTTGGTTGCGTGGTAGTGTGCTATCAGAAGTCCAGTGGAATTATACGTGGAGTGAGAGACATGTAGTGCAGTCACCCACGTCACATGGTGAACTTTGAGCTCTTCTAATGAGCAGAAGCCCAACTAGCCTATACTGAAGTATGCTTTCTGGGAGCAGGATGTGTTTTAACTTTATGCCAGTTGCTATTTTAATGAATATAAGTAGTCTGTCCAGGATTTTGGCAGCATTTTATGTTTTCCTAGTATAGTCCATAAACTCTTAAGTGGGCAAAAGATACTTAAAAAGGCATACCTTCAAGGTGAGGAAACAATGCTCTGAACAAAAGAAATTGTTCATCTATTCATCCATTCATTCAGCTCACATTTATTATGGACGAGGTGCTGTGCACATAAAAATATGCACCTGGCATGGTCCTTCCCCTAAAAGTGTTACAGCCTAACAGGTAGGCTGTAGGCAAACAGGGAAATCAGGATTATATGTGGTAGTATTAAAATAGCAGGAAGGCGTACAAGCTCTTACAGAAACTCAAGGAAAGGCCTGGTGCACAGACACAATTAAGGAGTGGCCTTGTTTTGTCTCATTCTATCATGGTCTCAGAGTGACCCTGTCTGACAGGGTCTTCTGTGGCATTGCCCATGTCCGATAGGACAATAGCATGGTCTAGTTGGGAGTGCCAGGTCATGGTCCAGACATCAGGGACTGCTCTTTTTTGTTTGTTTGTTTTTGTTTTCTCTTAGTACCAAACCGTGAAAACAGCCATGCCTAAGATTCCAGCAGTTGTAATGAAGTACATCAACCCAAAAGTTCGGACTCTTTCTTAAAAGCCATAATAGAAGTCCCAACATTTTCTGAAAAGAGCAGCCTGCCTTTGCTTATGGGAGTATCCTTCAGACATAATTCACTTCTGAGCCACTAGCTGGATGGTATCTATTTTGAAGACAAAAGGAGCAAACCAAAGGTTCCTTGACTGGTATGCTGTTTTATCTATCTAACAGTTGTAACAGCATTAAGGCAACCTCATCCCGGGAAGGAAGACCCTGCTGTCCCCCTTCCAGGCCCCCTCCTTTCCTTTCCCTGGGGTCCTCTGTCTATTTAAATACGAGAATTGAGTCCAGTGTAGTTCTCTTTAAGGAAAAAACAAACAAGGAAAGAGCTCCAAACACTCTCTTGGCAAATGTTCCTTCAGAACAGACAGCCCTCTCTGTTAGAGATTCAGCTTAAAAAAAAAAAAAAAATGCAGAACTAGGATAGGGCCACAGAAGGGCAGGAATAACCAACAAAACTGTGCAGCAGGCTCCTCTGTGAGGGAAGATGAAAACGGCAAGTGCTTTTTTTAGTCTCGCAAGAAAAAAAGTTTAATATGATATAGCTCCTGGAAATGACAAATGACAAACGAGAGGCTTTCCCTTTACACTCTCAAGGAGAAAAGGGCTCTCTAAATTAAAGACAGAGGCATTCAGTTGAAAGGAAATAGTTTTCTCCTCTAACTTATAATTAGCCTGTAATACTGCTTTCTGTGGACGCTGATCAAGGCAAATTACGGATACCAGTGAATTTGGCAGGTGTCATTCATGCATCAAAACGCTGGGATATCCATCATATAAGTGCAAGGCAGTTGTCATCTTCTGAGGCATCAACTGATTGCCAGTTCACGCAAGGGAGAAATTATTCCTCTGTCTTCATCTGTAATACCACTTATCCGTTGCCACATGGGGATCCAGTACCTTCAATAACAAAGCCAGCATCCTGTTAAATTGATCAGAAGTTTAATTACATACAATATGTTCTAACGCCGAGATCCAAAAACCTATTTTATTTCTGATGTTCTGTTGGAGGATCAAAGCCAAGGGTAGAAGTGGTCAGTGAGGCTTCCCAATGTCCCCCAAGCTTGTTTATCCTTGGAACTCCCTGACTGAGAGATGGGTGTTTTAGGAGGTTCTGGGGCCCTTGGTTTCCCTTGTGGAAATGCCAGTGGGCCATGTGTGCTCCTCAGGTATCAGGGTGATAGAGCTCACCTTGGCTATGACTGAAGGCATTTGCCAGAGAGTTGGCAGCATTTGGCATGCCATGGTTGGCACAGGCCAGCTTAGACCTTGAAAACTTGGAGCTGATGCAGAGGTGGATAAATAGATTGAAAACACAGATTGCAAGCTCAGATTTTCATAGGGGCCAGACAAGTAATGTGGCTAAGTGAAAAACAGCTAGATGGCAAACTGGAGCAGACAGGCCCCAAGTAAAGGGGACAGTAGCCACTCATTTCCCACTTAGATGATCATTCAAGGATATGGGTCTAGAGTCGCCACCCTTTCAGGAGAAGCCACGTGTCTTGTGCGGATATTAAATCTCCTGACTTTTAAATATTGGCATCTAATTAAAGTCCTTGGTAAGCCAGACCAAACAATTTGCCTTGGAGGCTGCCATTTAATAACCTCACGCTTTGCTTCCGAATACGTATACAGAAGCTCTGTGGGCTCAAGTTTTAGGACATCACTAATCTCATCCCAAGAAGTGAAAACAAATGAAAAAGATTGGCAAGGAAAAGGAAAGTACTTCTCAAATGTCACAGTGTCCCCTTGGGGCTTGGGTGGTTGAATTAAGAGCTTTCACTTCTGCTCCTAGAACTAAACGATTAGTAATGGCATTTCAGGGCAGGGTTACATCACTAAACAAGCACTAGACGAAGAGCATATTTGTTACATGAAGCAGACAGAGCACAAGCTCCTTGCCTTTGAGAAGTTTGGGAATTCATTGATAGCATTATGTTAACATGCATAGAGTAGTTAGAAAAAAAGGCCAACATAACATAAGCAAGTGTGGGAGGGCACTCAGAAAGTAGGATAAAAGTATCTTTCCTTAACAGCATCCCTCGTTAATAATCATCAGAAGTAGAGACTGGGACCCTGTGATTACATTGGTTCTATGCCCACCATGCTCTCCCTGTCTTCAGGTCAGCTGATTCACAACCTTAATTCCCCTGTGCCATGGAAGGTAATATTTTCATAGGTTTTAGGGACATCTTTGGGGCAACCATTATTCTGCCCAGCACAATTCCCATTATCTCTGTTTGGAAAGATTGTGTATTTTTTTCCCCCCTCACATCAAGAAATAGAGCCTGGTAATTTGGTAAAAATATGTTCAAATGCAATGACCTCATCCTACATACCAATAAACTACTTTTCTATGGCCTGAACAGCCAGTGTTACATTCAGTGGAAAACACGTGGGCCTTGTAATCATATAATCCTGAGTTCAAGTTTCTCTTGTGATATTTACTAGCTGTACAATGATTTCTGTATAATGATTACTATCTGTATAATGATTTCTGGCATAGATTTGAGTCATAGATGCCTTTCTTCTGAAATGGAGAAAATACTCTCCTCATATTATTGTTTTGTTGGAAGTAAATAGAACTGACGTGCCAGAATCATAGTAGAAATATAATTAGTGGTATTATGATTTCCTGAAATCTTGAGTTTCATTTCAGTACTGCTGGGTAAAACCAGTCTAAAACAACAACAATAACAACAACAACAACAACAAAAAGCCCTCTGTGTTTCTGTTTAATGAATTACACTTAATGAAAAATATTTCCCTGCGGTATTTGTCTGACTTGGGTGTTAGCCTATGTAAGATGTTTGAGTTTCAAAGATGAAAAAGTGTCTGAGTGCAAAATGCTGTGACTGTCAGCAGTAAACATGTAATACCTTTGGGGGCAGGGGTCATGTGGAGAATAAAAAGATTGGGTATAAAGAAAGAAGACTCAGAGTTACTCAGAATTAAGAAAATGAATCCATATTGTCAATATAAGTCTCCCAACTGCTAACACAAGTGGTGGATAGATTTTCTTTTCCACTAGATTTACTTTCTGATACACAAGTTTATCACTGAAGCAAGGACTCTTCATCAAGCCATTTTCCATCAATAACCCCAGCTGAAGCCCGGCAGGCTGAGTGTTTATTATTCACTTTTAAAAGGCTAGAGCTCATTTGCTTCTGCAGTAGGGAGAGGAGCAGAATCGGGGAGAGGAATGAGGACACTCGAGGAAATGGTCATTCATTGCAGTCAAGCTTGAAAATACAGAGGAGTAAAACAACCAGGAAAAGCTCACCTTATGGCTGGAAATCAAATATTGATCAACTAATCTCCTAATTTACCGACTTCCTATTTAACGATCCAATTCACATTCATTCATTCAACAAACATTGGCTGAACCCTTTCTGTAGAGAAGGTTCAAGGCTGAAGAAAACATTGTGCCAGTGCCCACTCCTGCCCCTGATATGCACACATTCATTCTGGAGCCATAAATTTCTTATGTTTCTGAAGATTGGATGTTCTTATAAAAACATCAGTGCTTATGATTATATCCTGTCATGTCAAATCCTGCAGTCACCTTTTTCTGAAGGCATCATCATAAACAGTAATGTAATACTACCTCCATCCTTGAACACTATGCAAAACAAAGTGAATACATTGTGCATGGCCTCTGGAAACTTCCTCTCAAATAGCAGCAGTGCTACTAATGCCACACGCACTAAACATACTGGAAACTGAATAAATATTGAAGGATCCAAATTCGGTTAATTATGAGCAACCCAAATCTTCCTTCAAATTATATTGACATTATCGTTCCCTTGTTGGTTACATGAGTTACTCCTTAAGCTGAAAGAGAAGACTTTAAGCTATTGTTCTCTCATGAGGTCCCTTCCCTCTACGGAATTTGGGAACCAGAGAGCCGTTGGTTCAGGATGCTGGTGCTCAGAGGTGATAAGGCTCAGAGAGTGGAAGGCAGTGAGGAGGGAACCAGTAAGGAGGTGGCGGAGCTGGATGGCGTTTTGGCAATTACTGAGTCAGTTCCCTGATTTGTTGGAAGGCTTAAACATTCCCCAAACCCCACAAGCACCTCTGTTCAAATAGAGATTAGGGACAAAACACAGGCCTTCCAGAGCTAATTGGAAAGACTCTTTGGTGACCTGCTATTTTGAATCTGCATTGCCTGTGACTCCTCTTTCCATGCGAACACAGCAGAAAGGCAGCAAACGTGTTTTTGACTCAGGCAACCTCGGTCGTGCAGGGGAGGAAGGGTGGGAAGATGCAGGGAGATTTAGTGCCAGTGAGAGAACACCCAAAAATAATTGAAGTCGTGTGGAATTTTTAACCACACTTTCCTTCAGTGAGCTTATGCCTGCGAGTCAGAGGGAATGGGAGGCTTAAATCTGTCAAGCCCTCAATTTCTACATTCCTACAGGCCTCTCAAGGCTTTGCATCTCTCCTCCTTCAGTAAATTCTCGTCCTTAAAGATACAGTACATGCATACTTTTCACACACCATGGTCCCTAAACACAAACAAGTTCCTTCACCTGGTGCCCAACAAAAGAAACAAACGTGTCAGCTAAAGGCCAGATGCCAATATCATGCTTACTGAGCGATGGCACGGCACAGCATTCGATGGGCCAGGTAGGAGATTTGCAAAGATAGTTTTGACTCAGTGATTCCCTATGCTGCCCTTATCACCTAACCCCGTCCTACGAGTGGACACCACTGCGATCAACACACAGGACGACAGGTGCATAGAAAGTGACTTTTTATCAGGGGAGCGATGGGGAGATCTATCTGGATTCGATGTATTCCTCCTTTAATTTTCCCTAATCACCAATCATGCAGCCATGAGCAAGCACACTCTTTCCACTCCCCTTGCCCACAACCAAGAGTAGGAGCAACCTCTTCGTTTCAAACTGTGTTAGTTAGACATGGGTTAGAGCCCCAGCTCAAGCATTTAGGAGCTGCGTGACCTTGAGGAAGTTATGTGCATCCTGAGTCTTGCTTTTCATAGCTGTAAAATGGGCTAAATGATAGCTGCCTCCCAGGATTGTTAAAATAAGGTTCACTTCAAACGTCTCGGAACAGTGTATGGTACTTTAACAGGTGCTTAATAAACATTAGCTCACACACAGACACACACACGTGCTTATACATACACTTCCTGGCCCCTTATCTTCTGATCCGGATTTGGAACCTCTTTGAGGGAGGGGAGAAGAAGAGGGAGAGTTAAGAGATTGCTTACAAAGAGTTTTGTTTGTTTGTTTGTTTGTTTGTTTTTAAAGAGCATTGAAATAGTAAGAAAAGCAAATCCAAGTACTGTGATCTGAGGGAGTGTGGTCTGCAGCTAGGACCAAGAGACCCAAGAGAAGCAGCAGTATTTTATGTTAAGGGTATTGGGTGGAAAATGCAGCTTTAATGAAACATTGGCTATGATTGCTGTATCGCCACTTCTCCAAATGCTTTTCCCTCGTTCCTTCTCTCTTTTAAAAAAATCTGGAGGGTGATTTCTCATGCCCCAGGATTGTGTTTCTTTCCCTAAGAGTCCTAGAGGAACCCAAGGTGCAGCTATAGCTAGCTGATGAGCTGTCTGTCCTCATTCAGACAGGCCTGGGGACAGCAGTGAGCTCATGCCCTGGGGACTTAGACAGGGACTGGCTTTTGGGCAAAGCTGTTCTCAGTGAAACGGATGCACTCTAAGGGGGTGGGGACTACTAAACCCTGGGAGGTACAGGGAGGGGGAAACTTCTAGTGTTTCTGGACCTGGCTGGGTGCACATAGCTCATGACAAATGCACCAGAGTGTTGTTGGCATTTGATTTCAGAAGAAACTGCAGTACCAAGAGCCAACAACTGTCTGCTTTCCTGCAACGCCCAGGTGACACACCTGGTTTCCACTGCTAGCGTTTCATCTGTCCAGATGTTCCCAATTACTTGGACAAAGAGCCTTGTGGGTTCTTGCATACAGAGTGTGGCATTTCTTCCTTCCTGAGATGCATTCGAAATAACAAAGCCCAGCTAGCAGTATTTTTCTTTCTACTTTGTGTGTAAGAATGCTTCAGTGCCTTTATTTCCAAATATATGTTGTTGTTTCAAAATGTGTTTTTCCGTTGAATCAAAATAGCACAGTGTACTGAATACAAGACAAAAGGTAGGGAAAGCAACTAACATCTGTTGGGTTAGCTGCCTGCTATGAAGCAGATGCTGATAGAGCTTCCTTGTATATAATATTTATTGTCCTTCTCACTGCAAGCCCACAAGGTGTGCAAGTTTGATTACTGCGTGTTACCGTGGGAAGCAGCCCAGTATTCTGGAAGGAGAATAGGGTTGCCTCTTACTGGCCGTGTGACTCCAAGTAATCACACTTCTGAGCGTCCTTATTCTCTGTATAATGAACTTAACTATAGTGGCTAGTAGGGTTTTCATGAAGATTGTATATGATTGTAATAGAAAGGGTCACAATCTTGACCTATACAAGTTGGTCACTATTGAGAGAACCTCTTATGGAAAAAAAAAAAAAAAATGAGACCCAGGGAATGGAATCATTTAATTTAGCTAAAGACTCAGCTGGTAGGTGGTTCAGTCTAAACCAGGGGTGTCCAAACTGCAGCCTGCGGGCCAACTGGGGTCTGCAACCCATTTTTAATTGGCCCACAGCAAATTCCAAAAATATATTTAGTTTACTTAAATAAACCAGGTGAGGCAATCCGTACTTCACCTCGAGTGAGTGGCCTGGCTGTTTGTGTAGTTTACCGCATATGGCCCTTGGTGAAAAATGTTGAAAAAAGTTTGGACACCCCTGGTCTCAACTCACACGCAGATCTGTCTGATTTCAGCCTCTCAACTACTGTGTACTAAAGTAGTTATTTAGTTCACCCCGTCCCACCTCACCTACCTCACCCTACTCCTACTCACACTCTGTGATCACTACATGCACACAACTGTCCTATGAGCGGGCTGCCAGGAAATCTATTTAAATGACATCCGAGATGGAGAGTTAGCACAGATGCAGGAGAAGGGCGCTGACCGCTCCGGATCTTCCACTGGACTTCAGAAGATAGCCAGTCGCCAGAAGCACAGGGCCATGGGGGAATGTTTGGACACATCACCGAAGGCTCAGTTGAGTGTCCTTTCATTGAGTCCCCACCTTATCCCTTGGCTAACTACTGGGACCGAATTGGGAAAGGTGATTTCAGTCCCAATGTCCTGTTTATTATTGTTTTTGTTAACACTCAGTGTAATATATGGGAGATACCTGTGAAGGAATGAGCAGGAACCTCTCCACAGAGATGTAAACATGCTATTTAGGGAGTTCTGACTGGGAGTTCTGGTGAGACCTGTATCATAGGTGAAAGCAATGCTTTGAGGATAGGAAACCAGGAACGGTCAGGTTCTATGTGAATTACCTATATTTTGATGGATATTACTGTGGGGTTCTTTTTGTTGTGGTGGTGGTGATGGTTTTTTAAAGACGATTTGATCTCAACAGTTGGAAGTTAGGAAAATAATGGAGAAAGGAAACTCCCAATAAACAACAGAGAGGGTGGCTCAGTGAGCCAAAGAACACCCGAGGGTACCTGATGGGCAGCAGGAGATGCATGAAATCTTGGGCAGAAGGCAGAAAACAGGCTGGAGTGAAGGTCCTGAAATGGGCATGGAAGACTCACAGCAAAATGGAACCCAGGGTTGTGGAAACACATGATCTACCCTTAATTTTCTGCGAAACAATTCATGGTGCTTTTTAGTTCCTTATTGAATGTGACATAATCCAGCCACTCAGACACCTTTCCTACTGGTCAGAACAGTGAGGTGTTTCCTCCAGCAATCCTGAAATACTGAAGGAAAAAAAAAAGTTTTCATGTCCACTTTTATTTCTTTACTTTGGTCCTTACTCTAGAGATGGGTTAAAAGTCATCTGGGAAATTAGCCAGCAGTAAATGCTTGTGAGTGTGCCACATGCGTGGGAGTCACTGTCACACTGTAGCCATCCTAATGAGAAAGTGGGAGGATGCCAGAAGCACCAGTCTCTTCTGTGGAAGACACACAGGGTCCCTTGGTGCCCACCCCAGCATAAAATTGCCTCTTAGGAGAATTCTAGGGTTAGGATAGGCGTGAGGCATTGTAGAGAAGTTTACAGCATTTTTATCCAGACTTTACTGGTAACAGGGCAAGTAGAATAGAATCCTAGTCTCCCAGTCTTTGCAATCATCCCCACATTTAAGCAGTTATTTTTGAATGAGCAATGCCATGACATTCCCAGCATTCTTTTCTTCTTGAAGGAGTTTATTCCACGTGGTTTGGGTGGTCTGCCTGAGTCACGTGGAAGTAGAATAACAATGGCATCATCAATGAAATGTAAACTATGTGCTATAAAATATTTGGGTGTCCAGTGTGAAAAATTCATGTCCTATTGACAGTTATAACAGATGAATGTCATCGTAATGTTTTATGGGCTCAGTGGAGAAAACCCTCCTCAAGGACTGGAGGAGCTGGAGAAGTCTTCAAAGATGTGATTTTTCCCCTCAGTTTTATTGAGATATAATTGACACATAACATCACGTAAGTTTATGGTATACAATGTATTGATTTAATACATTTATATATTGCAAAACGATTACCACTGTAGCATCAAATAATTGCCATTTTCTTTTTTGTTGTCAAATAATTGCCATTTTCTTTTTTGTTGTCAGAACATTTAATATCTACTCTTTTAACAACTTTCAAGTATTGAATGCATTTAATCACAATGCTGTGCATTAGATACCTAGAACTTCCTCATCTTCTAATTGGAAGTTTGTACCCTTTGACCAGTGTCTCCCCATTTCTCCCACTTGCTGGCCACTGGTAACTACTCTCTGTACCAGCTTGGCTTTTTTTAGATTCCAAATATAACTGAAATCATGCAGTATCTGTCTTTCTCTGTCTGATTTCTTCTACTTAGTATAATTTCCTCAAGGTTCATTCATGCTGTCACAAGTACCAAGATTTCCTTCTTTCTCATAGCTGAATAATATTCCATATACCACATCTTTTTTATCTATTTATCATTTGATGGGTACTTAGGTTGTTTTAATATGTTGACAATTGTGAATAATGCTGCAATAAACATCGGAGTGCAGGCATTTCTTCAACATCCTGTTCTTATTTCCTTTGGACACATATCCAAAAGTGGGATCACTGGATTCTATGGTAGTTTGGTTTTTTATTTCTTGAGAAGTCTCCATACTATTTTCCTTAGTGGATGCACCAATTTAGATCCCCACCAATAGTACCCAAGTTTCCCTTTTCTCAGATGTTTTTGCCAATGCTTGTTCTCCCTTGTCTTCTTGATGATAGCCATTCTAACAGGTGTGAGGTGATATCATTGTGGTTTTGATTTGCTTTTCACTGATAATTAGCGATATTCACCATTGTTTCACGTACTTGTTGGCTATTTGTATGTCTTCTTTGGAAAAATGTCTGTTTAGTCCCTCTGCCCATTTTTTTTTTTAATTGAATTCATTTAGTTTTTTTTTGTTTTTATTTTATTTTTTGCTATTGAGTTGTATGCGTTCTTTATGTATTTTGGACATGGATCCCTTATCAGGTATATGGTTTGCAAATATTTTCTCCCATTCCATAGGTTGCCTCAGAAGAAGTGATTTCTGACCTGGGACTTGACCATTGCTGATATGTGAATGGGTTGAAAAGGGGAGGAGAGTGCATTCTAGTCAAAAGCATTATGTGTTCAAGTAAAAAAAAATAAAATAATAATAAATAAATAAAATAAAAATAAGAAAAAACAAATGATCTAGATGAGATAGCTTTTTGGAAGGGTAAGACCATGGTAAGGCTGAATAGACACAATGTCAGAAACTCAGCTGGCCCATTTATATACTTTGCATATCACCCTACCCTACAAAGTAATAATAATAAAAAGTGCCATTTACTGAGTTTACATTGGTGGTAGTCAGTGCAAATGGTACTGGGGATCTAGAGAAAGATGAGATCTGGTGTTTGACCCCAAGTCCTCAGAATCTAAGTCATTATTAAAGTTATAACAAGTTTATTCTAGAATAATAGGGATGTATGCACCTTATCAAGGGGGCATTCAGAACAAAATCGCTTGCTCTGCCTGCTGGATGCAAGACAGGCTTTGCAGAGGTAGTGAGGTCTGAAGCAGGTGATGAAATATGTCTAGGAGGGTGCCAGGTTGAGAAGATGGAGGAGGCATTCCAGGTACGAGAACATACTGAAAGGCACAGTATAGCCCTAAAGTATGTTTCTCTTTATTATGGCTGAAAAACCACAAAAGCCTCTTTCATTGAAGCCAGGGCGAATGCACATTTGCATGCTACGCTACATATTTTCACCTTGCCAACTTGCTTTGTTCACAGACCGTCACTTCTCAGCTTTTCTCTATAGTGGTTTTTCCAAATTACCCCATTGAAATAATGCTAGAAATGTATCATCTCTGTCTTGTGCTGCTGCTGCCACTGGCTGTGTCCTTACTTTACAGCCAACTTCAATGGAGACTGGAAAGAGAAATACAAATTGCTCCAGAACTGAATACAGGCCCTTCTCTTCAGCAGCAGAGTGTAGGTGGACTAGGAACATTATCACATTATCTCCCACAGGCACTGTTTTAATCCACAGTGGTGAGTAGGAGAGAAGAATGCTTGGCTTTCACAGAACATCCTTATGAGAGAGGCCCCTTGCGTCACACCTGTTGTTACAGTCACTATGTGTGAGCGTGACCAGGATCTTCCGTTCCTTTAGTACATTCATTTTCCAAAGTGGCATTTTCTACGTATTATTCTCTGTGAGGCATGCAGGGACAAGCATAATCACCACTTTGTAAAAGGGGAAACTGAGTAAAAAACGTGCTTACTGAATGGATGGATAGAGAGATGAAATCACTTCATTTTGGCAAGCGTGTTTGAGCATGTATTATGTTTTAGTCATTATGTCCGGGACATGGTGTATGGATGTAAATAAAACACACGTAATTCCATGCTTCTGTTCACATTCTTCATTGTCCCTGAGATCCCTTTACCCCCAATTCATCTTTGACTAACCTATCTTTATCTTTAAGGCCCAACCCACATGTCACCTCCACTTTGTGGCTTGGTTTGACATCCCTTTACCTCTCCCTGAAAACACAATGATTACTCTACTGTATTGGTTTTTAAAGGATTCTATCCCACACTCTCTTCTATTTATTACCTTCTTCACCTGACTAACAGATTGAGGTCATCTTTATCCCCAGTATAACAAAACAACAGTGAGATAGTGGCATGAAGTCATGACCCTTGCCTGGGATGGACCCATGATCTAAAGAAGATCGATTCATGTAACTTTATTATTATGTGTTAAGTGCTACACTAATGTGTCTCCCTCTTATGATTGGTAGTAAAACTGATAGCATTTTGCTGTAAACTTGGCAAATATGGTTTTCAGGTCTCTGCCTGTTCTTTTTTCAACAGGATGGCCCACCAAAAAATTCCCCTTTCCATAAAAAATAAAAATTATAATCAAATAAATTTTGGAAATAGTGACTACTATATCCTCTCTCTTGGATATCCACGATGCCAATAAAGATATTAAAGACTGAAAATTTCTACAGTAAAGAACCCCCTCCTCATCCCCTCCAACCTAAACACCTAGTGGTTCTCAAACCCACTGGTTCATAGAATACATTATATGAGGTCTGACAATTAAGTTCGCGAACTCATCCTAGAAAAAGTGCCACATACCTCATTGCTGAATATCACTATGGTTACCTTTGAAGTACTCCCCTTGGGAAGCTATGCACCAATGCCAGTGCCTAGTCCACCCTTAAAAGCAATCTGGAACTCTTTTTCTGGAATGGCCATCAGAGCTGTCATCATATTACCCTTGATGTCCTGAATGTCATCAAAATGTCTTCCTTTCAATATTTCCTTTATCTTCGGGTAAAGAAAGAAATCATTGGGGGCCAGATCAGGTGATTAGGGAGGGTGTTCCAAAACAGTTATTTGTTTACTGGCTAAAACTCTCTCACAGACAATGTCTGAGCTGGTGCATTGTCGTGATGTAAGAGTCATGAATTGTTGGCCAAAAGTTCAGGTCGTTTTTGTCTAACTTTTTCACGCAGCCTTTTCAGCACTTCCAAGTAGTAAACTTGGTGAATTGTTTGTCCAGTTGGTACAAATTCATAATCCTGCTGATATCAAAAAAGGTTATCAACATTGTTGAAAACAGGTTTGCAAAGTTAATTGTCAGACCTTGTCTATGAAAACACATCAGCATTCCTCATTATTAGCAAACCTGAACACACTTTGGGAAATGCTGCCTTTCAAGTCAGCATTCATATTGTGAATAGTGTATAATGCTTTGTCTGAAAACATTAGATGGATAGATTTTCACTTTAAACCTCTTCGTGTTTGGTAGGCCATTGTATAAACTAGGTCAAAGTGTTCGTGCTGGAAGTTCCAGGCCAGTTGGCATTTCTGAAGGGGAGAAAAAGGAGAGAGGGGAATCATGGCTCAGGGTTAGCAAGGATTTCCCTGAGGATGGGACTAAGGAGCAAAGAGAAGTTCCCTAATTTGTGATACCTGAAGATTATACTGTGTGTGTGACTTCTTTAAGAAAAAGAGTTCAAAACTGAATATAACATTTAATTTAGAGTGATTAAATAAATGATGAAAATTTATAATATTTAAAAAGCTGACAAATATCCTGAACATCACAGAAATGTACACAATAACATAGTATTTTTAAATTAACTGCTTGACATACTTCTACTATGATATCTCTTCCCTGAAACATTATTTGTGTTCTCTTTGAATGACTTTTCATATGACAATTTTGCAATATCATTTTCTGTAGATAAAAGAGAAAAGTAATTCAATCTTACCTCTAGTCTGGTTGATCAAACAGTCTGTGTTTTATTATTATTATTATTAATAGTTGAAGCAAGTTTATATTGGTAAAGTCAGATGAATTTTTAAGGATTGTTTCAATGTGGGGCAAACCTCTGCCAAGATTTGAACTTTGGTCCTGGACAACCAGAGCAGACTACTGGGTAATGTAGCTCTGGAGATGGTAGCAGTACTATTGGAAGCCTTTTCTACATGGACAGAGAGCAATTGCTTAATTCTACAGGGATATGATTGTGAACTACATGAAGATATCCCATCAAAGAACTAAATGCATCCCAACTCGACTTCCCATTAGTTAGATCCCAGATATGTTGGCTGCTACTTCATCATTACCTTACCTGAGGGGACTTATGATGGAGGGGAAGTTAGAGGAGAAAGGTGTTGGGGTCTTCACCTACTGCAGTTAAGATTTCTTACTTTTCAAATTCTATGCAAAATATATGGCCTAATGAACACATTACTAAGGCCACTCTCAGGGCTTTGGAAGCCCTGAATGAATGGTTGGTCTAATGATTCGGCTTCATTAACTTCACTTTATGGGGGTGGGTGGCAGGGATGTGCTTGTAGTAGAAAGTAATGAAGTAGGTATTGTCCAGCTGGAAACTTTGTATGGAAAGCTACATAAAAATCTATTAAGAGGTCACAGGTCCAATATAGAATATGTTGGGGTGCTATTACCTTGAAACAACCTGCTTATCCACAATCCACTAGGCTCTTAAAGGATCCATCTCTTCCCCAGCCCCTTGCTGTCCAGCCACTCACCTCCTCCGTCATGCTAGGTACCACGTGGTACCTCTTTATGACCAGACAGCTGCTTGTGCACCAGAGGCCAATCCTACTGCAGAGACTGTGTTTGTCTTTTCTTTACTGGAAGTCTTTGTTGCCATCCGGGCTGGTAATTGCACCACACTGTTTCTGAATCGATTGCTTTTAGAGCCGTTGAGCTTTTAATAACTGCTACTCATTGGGGACAGAGGAGAGAAAGAAGCAGTTTGGTCTGGATGCTGCACTAGATGAGCGCCGCCAAATTGTCTTTCTGTAGTTGTTGAATAAAGCTAGTAACGCTGTTGTATAAAACCAAAAAGGAAAAGAGTGTGAGAGAAAAAGATATCAGAGACAGAGAGAGAGAGAGAGAGAGAAAGAGAGAGAGAGAGAGAGAGAACAAGCAAACATATGGATCTTACTTTTCTTGGAATAGACAGCAAAGCCATATTGTGATGTTGACTACATAGTGCAATAATGTTATAGGAATATAGCAAGAAATAAGACACATTTAATTATATCAGTTGGCAGTTGTACAAATCTACCATTTTTGCAAGTTTACTGATGTTTCCTCATTCTTGGAGCTGAGGAGAAATGTATATGCTTTTTTTTTTTTTTTTCCTGGCTCAGATTGATAGACTCTGTAATTTGATTCAAATACGATAGAATTCCTCCATAGTTATACATTCTACTGTTATTTTTCTGGCAGATGTCTCTGTCCCCATAATTTGGCCAGTTTTATCAACTGTTGACATCTATTATTTATTTATCTGTAGCATTGTGTTCATGGTTTTATCCTAAGGTAGGGCTAGTCACTTGAGAATGATAAATCCACATAATTAGATTTGGTGAGGGGCATTCTCATTCTAACCAGAATCAGTTTTCAAGAGGAAAATAGCTAACCTAGCTTCTGGTTAAGGAGCCTTATAAAACAGAACCAAATCGTCATGTAATTTTTATCCATACTAATTAGTCACAGTCCCAGACAATGTCTATTTAATGATTTTTTCCTATGTGATGCCCCCTATAACATTCGTGTGCATTCTTTTTCATCACCCTTTCAGAAAAGGCTTAAAGACAGTTCACGGCGTTTACCTATTTTCCAAAAATAGTCTAAGTCAGTCATTATAAATTGGACTTTCAAGGGAAATCGGTCTGAAACATATTTAATCATCATATGAAAGTCAAATCTTTCATAGGATTCTCCTCTGCTAAGGAGGTAGCCATAGGCCCATTTCGCGAGGGCAGTTTGAAGTGCAGGGGACTGAAATGATTTGCCCGGAGTCATATACCCTATGAGAGCTGGGCATAAAACCCAGGTGTCCATATCCCTATTCTATTGCTCTAATAACCCGATTCAATGCTACAATAATGCAAATCACAGGCCTTACCTTTGCAGTGGGATGCATGTGAATGTCATTTGTCACTTAAATATATGAATAATGTCTTCCCTTGTGGTTGCTCCATTGTGTTCAGTCTGTCATGTCAAGCAGTGCTGCCTTTATTATTGAAATGAAAAGGATACTTGGATCATTGGCCTCGATGGCAGTTGGCACTGTGAGAACTACCAGTTTTGTTGCATCATGTAGAAATATACTGTCTGGTGTACAGATCAGCCAGTGTATCAACACAAATGATAGCCCTGCCAAACTGTTGTCTCTTTGCCAGCCTCTCTTCTATTCCCCCAATAGTTTCTGCCCCACAGCCAGTGAGTGATAAAGCTACTTTGAAGTCCCACTGATTTTCATATAAATGTCATACCATTTTAGACTTGGTTTAACATTGCAATCCTTCAGCTTAGAAGTTAGAGTTTAGGGAAGCTGTAGTTTGTGTTAAAGTCAGTTAAAAACTGTACTTGTCCTTCAGATATACCCCTATCCTGTATTTCTAGAAATCTACAAATCTAAGAAAATGTAAATTAAAAAACAGCATTTATTGATGGGTAATGTTTTTTTTCCTGCAAAGTGTTTTGACTGATGATCAGAATGTGTTCTCAGTTCATCAATGAAGAATGTCAATTCTTCATTTAGCATGGAAGAAACTTTGATTCATAGTAATTCATAACATGGAAGGCCCTGAGCATAAGAAAGATGTTTAACCTGCTCTAATAAGCTCTACTCACTGTAAACTCTTGAGGAGCAACTAGGGACTTCAGCAGAGTCACTCTGGAAGCCTCGCTCATTGCAAAGTCCTTTCCGTTCTTACATGAATATAACTTCTTTGAAAGCAGATGACAAACTTTCTTTTATGCTTGTTCTTATCTGCAGTGGATAATGTTATAATGAAGATCTAGTATATCATCCCCATTTTATGAATAGGAACCTGAGGCCTAGAGAAAACAAAAGTTACCAGGTGCCATGTACCAAAATTAAGATTTGACTCAGGCCCAGCCCAGTGGACTCAGACCTTTCACTTGTACCCTGATGTCCATCGAGTTCATTTCATGAAGGATGCCCCTTTTTGGTGTAGGAAGCAAGATCTTTTGTGGACATCAATTTCAAGCGGCATATGGGAGTGATGTAAGAACATGTTTAACTTCCTGAAAATCCCAGTGCAAACTTGGAGAATGTGACCATAGAATTGATCGGGATTAACCTTAATTTTTGACTCATTAACTGTAGGAATGTTCCTCTGACAGTGCTCTCTGTCATAATTGCCTCATTACATAAACCCTCATCCTATCAGACAGGAGCGTCCCTCAAGTAATATGAGCCTAACAAGTTCAATTAATGACACTTTTTCTTAAAAAACAGAAAGGAGAAAGCAAGATAAACCTTTTATCCTGTTCCCACTGATTCAAACCGCAGGGCTCTGCATGGCCAGTGGCAGGGCTGGGTAATTGGATTCAGTGGTGCAAGCTGACTGCATTTCTCCTCTAAGTGGATGTCTCTCCTCTATCAGTGAGAGAAAATGGCCTCAAATGATTCTGACTGGGACCCAGCAGCCATCCCTCTTGCAAATAGCTGGGCCTTATTGACTTCTCTGGGTAGGGAGCCCAAATTGCTGCCCCATGAGTCCAAGCAGCAGCTAGGATAGACCGGGCTACTTCATGGGTCTCTATCCTTATGGAATACGTGATCCACAGAATCCACCCTGGAGGAAAGAAGAGAATTATAGTCAGGGAGGTCAGGCAACAAAGTAGCAGAGGAACTGTGACCAAGGGTTATAGTTTTTCATATTATGTAAAGCTACACTTACTTGTGTAAGTGTGTTTATACGTTGTATAATTTAACACATATCAAGGATCTTTAAAAAAATGGTGTTCCTAGGTTCTGTTTTTTTTTTTTTTGTTTGTTTGTTTGTTTTTGCTTAGTGGTTTGAGGTGTGTCAACTTTAGGGTCATACTGACTTTTAAGAGAGTTGCGAATAAAGGAATCTGTTGAGGAAAAGAAAATGGTTTGGGTTTCAGACACCATTCCTCAAATAGCTGGCAGTAGGACCTGTAATGGCAGTTGGTGCTATCTAAATTTGCCATGTATCTCAGTAGAATTTGATTTATCTAATGACCAAGCTGGAGTTTCAAAAGTATTGCGAATCTACTCAGGAAAAGACCAAAGTGAAAATTTTAGCTGAGGATCTTAACTATTTGCTAAATATACCGAGCTTCCCCGAAAATAAGACCGAGCCGGACAATCAGCTCTAATGCATCTTTTGGAGCAAAAATTAATATAAGACCTAGTATTATGTTATATTATATTATATTACAGACCCGGTCTTATATTGTAGTAAAATAAGAGCGGGTCTTATGTTAATTTTTGCTCCAGAAGGCACACTAGAACTGATTGTCCAGCTAGGTCTTAGTTTTGGGGAAACACGATAGTAAGAAGTGTTCATGACCACCACCCATGCCAGGCCCCCGCCATCCCCATGCTTTTTCTGGACTTCAGAGAGGTGAAGCATGGTGGTGTAGATAGCTCACAGACACAAGTTGTTCAGACAGGGAAGCAGTTTTCTAAGGATGCCTTTTCGTGGGTCTGGAAGTTCTCTGCAAGTGGCAGATGACACTCCAAAAAATTGATAATACAAGCATATTCTGAATGATCTAGTCCCAATCACTTAGTCACCAGGTGTTTTCACAGGATTTTAATGCCTGTGTTGAGTTATGCTCAGGATCACATGGGGACCAAACCATCCTCTAGTTGTTGAGGGCTAATGAGAAAAGAACAGAGGCAGGTTAAGAATATAAGAGATGTATTAGTGCCATGCAAGAGATAAAATGATGTCAGAATGGCCTTAAAAAAACAATGGTTTCACACTATTTCAAATGGAGAAAAGAATTACCAGTCCCCTAGTAAACATAATACTTCTTATCTCTCTGGCCAGGTTCTTCTGACATCGATATTCTCATGTTAAGCAAAGCTGGCTGTGATTCTATTCTCCCTCCATTTTTCTCCATTTGAGATGTATTAGTGCCATGCAAAAGATAAAATGATGTCAGAATGTCTTTACAAAACAAAGGTTTCGTAGTATTTCAAATGGAGAAAAAAGGAGGGAGAATAGAATCACAGCCAGTTTTGCTTTACATGAGAATATTGAGGTCAGAAGAGTTTGGCCAGAGAGATAAGGGGTATTATCTTTACTAGGGGCCGGGAAATTTTATTTAAACTAAGCGCATCAGCTGTCCTGTTAAATATTGTTAATTGAAAATTTACAACTTTTATACATTTATTTGTATTCAATTTGAAAATCTGTTTTGGTTGCAGAAATGTTATAAGTATAAGGGAATTATGGCTACTTTTATGTTTTCATATATTTATGTAATGCTAAAATTAAAAAAGCTGGAATGCTCACTGAGCAATCCCAAGAGAGTTTTTTTTGTTTGTTTGTTTTTTTTGGTTTTAAAAAGGGCCTGCACTTTATTCAAGTTTGGGAAGTCCTATAGAGGAGATTTCAGAGCCTACTGACTCAATGGGATGTTAACATCAGTAGTTAGGGTTTTCTTCTTACTGTGTTCTCTTTCCCCTAAGTTACAGTTGTTTGTTGATTTCAGTAGGGCTATGAAAAATATATATGAATGTGTGTGCGTGTGTGTGTGTATATATATATGTACATTTAGCCAGAAAAAGACTGTTCTTTTAGTACATATTAGGTTTGATTTTGTAAAAGGCTGAATATTAACTCAAAGGCAATTTGGTAGATTCTTTTGAGAGAAAGAGATGTGTCTGTGTGCAGGGAATAAAGCTACGCACCTAGACGGTTCTTAGAAGGGATACTGGAAACAAAAGGGATAGTGCAGGAGATAGCCGGTTATGCTTTTCATAAACAGTGTCTTATTAAAATTTCAGCATGAACTACTTGGTAAACACAAATTATTTTCTCTAATATTTGTTAAGAAACGTAATTCAATTTAGCACAAGAATGAAAGCAATATGGGCACCAAACCCCAGGCACACTGCCTTATCACTTTAACTAAAGCTTCACATGATTTTTTTCCTCTAACTCAGTTTTGTATTTACTCTGAATATTTTGGGGGGATTTTTAGGGGGAATCTGTATGGTCCAACTGTGTGGCTTCCGAGCATGACACTTCTCTGTTCTTAGAGCTGGGGGCAAATCAGTCTCTTACCCTTATCAAAGGCATCAAGTTGGTGCCCTTATCTCAAGTCATTACCTTGTGGAGCAAATCCCCTTTATTTCACTTAAAATATGAGGAGAAGCCTATTTTTGCTGCACTGTTCCCTTGGGGGGCTAAAGCTGAACAAGGAGGGATCTCAAAGATTACAGAACCTTTCACTGCTCTTAGTTTCCCTTTGAGGGGTCTACTTATCCCCTCCGTTCTTACTTCCCTCCCTGACCCATTACCACTTTTCAGTTAACATTGAATTCTCTTGTTTTCCTAACCCTGCAGTTTCCTCCAGAATTCATATTGACATAAACTGTTAAAGCCAAATCTTGCTGTGATTTTTGCCCCCATGGAGAAACATGTGTTAGAGGAACAACTAACCCTTTATAACTTGGGAGACCCTGAGGGCTTGATTGCATTACAGAGTCATATAACGATAACCACGCAGCTATATATCACCAAGGTTAAATCATTTTCAGTATGAAATGATGTAATCCACTTTAGGCACAGCCCAGTGCCTTCCTGTGGTATGTGTTCAATAAACACTTGACATTTTAATTGACTAATTTTCATCCCCTCCAACATAAAGACCAATGTTACATAGATAACTCTCAGTTATCTGTAACAATCACTTAGCTGCAACATTTCCGTCATTCCCTAGCAATGTCAGAAGAGATCATTACATCATCATGCTATTCCTAATATTGTACCTGGGCAGTAAAGACACATCATTTTGTTTAATTGATGGGACATGGATATTTGCATTGGTAATAATTGTGTATTATCTTTAAAGAAATAGGGTTGAATAGGGTTATTATTTTCAAATAGTGTACACTCATCACAAAAGGTTGCTTATAGCGATCCTGCTTTAAGAATCTCATAATGATTTGCACGTGATTAGCGCCAGGCCCAAATACCCTCCTGAACCTTACAGATTCCTGCTCCCTTTGCAGCTCCTTCTGCGTGGGTGGAAGGTTGCATCTAACTATTACCGTAAGCTGTTCTCTGGTAATTTTGTTTAAGCTATGAATTGGACAGTGATTTTTTTCTGACCCTCAAATGACGTATTGTCCTTAAACCTAGCTCAGGCTATCTTGTGTTCAAATTGACACAACTTTTTGAATTAGTGACTTTGGAGTCAGTGAATGACATAAATGGAAAAACAACAACAACATTTTTTTTTTGTATTTATGCAAAACATTCTCCGCACTGATCAGAACTGACCTCTGGGTACATGATAGGACTGGACTTCTGCATGTTAATAGGAAATAAAATGGGGAAGGGGCTCCTAGTTACTTGAGTTGATTAAGAATCCCAGGGCACCTCTTAGAACAGTACAGGTGATGTCAGCCCTTATGTCCTGAACATGATCCAGTTTAGGTAATTGCTAATTACAATCTGTCCACCTAATTCCCCTGGTGCTTGCTTCTGAATGTTATTTTTCTTCACTTAGCAATATTTAACTATTAAATGCTCTTGGTGTGAGGCTGTTAGAACATCTGCTGATTTCTATGTCTATGTTCAGTGTGGTTTGCTTTTTGTTTGATTGGTTTTTATTATTTTATTACTATTATTGTTACTATTTATTATTATTATTATTATTATTATTACTATTACTATTCCTACTACTACTATTTCTGTAGTCAGAAAACAAAAATTCTGTAAAAATTTTAGCTACTTAGGCTGCAATATGATTTACCAATCTAACATATGGACTTTCTGGGTTTGTGTTTGAGAATTTGGAACCACTAGGCACATCAGTGGTCCATGACATACTCATTATAAGGTTGTGACAACTCAGAAATGGATTCCAGACAAAGATTTTCAGTGTCCCCAATTCTAGGGCTAATATCAGGACATAGAGCAGAAATAGATGAAAGTTAACTCACAACTAGACCCAGCTAAGGATCCATCATGATCGGAAGCTTTCCCAAAGTAGGACGGTCTCTATTTTGGAGAGTAGAGCGTACTCTGAATCTTTGGATCACAATTAAATGGAGCTAAAGAACAGGAAAAAAGAAAGTGACGGGTCAAGAAGACTTTATTCACCTTAAAATACAGGACCAAATACTATCCGGGTGTTGTGCACTGCTTCCTTTCCTCTGAAGGAAACAAGATTGTTCTTTAGTCTGTTCAGAGTTAAGCCTCGATTTGGGAGGTATTACTTGGAGTTCTGGTGGAGCAACACCAACATGTATCTGTAACCTAAGCTCAGTGTACAAATAATCACTTAGTGAAATAAGGTAAGTGAAACTTTATTCATTCCTTAGCAATGTCATATGAATGACACATCTTCTTTACACTCAGTATGGATTTAGCCTTCTTGGTGAGCAAAATGCTTAGAACTTTCAAGAAATAGATATGCCTAATATCATGCATTATATATTCTAAATGTGCTAAACATATAGATTTTTACCTCAGCTTTACCCACTCTAAAGTTCACCAAACTACCCCCTGAAAAAGGTGTTCTGTTCTGATTTAATCACCTCACCAGGGTTAACAGAATGTCTGAAAGACTTGGTAACAATGTTCCCTATATTTTCTGTTTTACTGTGTTTTAGCCAGCGATAGGAAGACCCTTTCTGTGGATTTCATTAGGGAAGCAGATATCGTTTCCTTTGAGATTGCATCACTGTGACCCAAATGCACTGTCTGTGACTCAGACAGTGAGGAAGTAACCCGTGTCATCAGTTGTACTGTCTTCCACTGCTGTTCATATTTCAATTCCATCGGAATGAACAAATTGCTTCTATTGTGTCTAAGAACACCATTTACTCACAAGGAGCATTTGAAATGGAAGTGAGGCGTAATAGTAACAGAAGAACATGGGCTAATAATTGTGTTCAAAATGGCCATTTGGGTAGATAGAGGGGGTAAAGATAATTGTCTCCTAGAGTAGTGCATCTCTTGAGAATCCATTGAACTCAAAATTGCTATGTTGATGAAATGCATTTTTAAACATGTGATTGTGCCTTTTAGAATTAAATAAAATGGGTATTTTTCAGACTGTTCTGACTTTGAGATATTAGGAAAGATTTTGATGTCAGAATGACCCACAAAACCCACTAAGATTTATTACTGGAGATCTGAAGAAAGTCCTGCTACTTTCTGTGTGGCTATTTGTCTAACCGATTATTATTATTATTATTATTATTAAATCTAGTGACACACAGACACACACCTCCTGCTAATAATTCTTATTGCGACTATACTAGAAATATATTGTTGCTTTCTATGAATAGAAGGCTGGGTAACTTTGTGGATTAGGAGAAAAAAAATTCATCTATTCATGTCACTGTTACTTGCATCGATGGAGAAAACTGTTAGAAAAAGTCTTCCCCTTTTTTTGTGAGTGAAAGAACAAATAGGTATGCATCCCAGATTTTCTGTGCTCACTCTGATCAGGATAGATGATACTGATCTTGCATTAAAACACAATTGCTATGCAAGCTCTGGGGGTAAGTTTTGACCCAAATTTGGAAATGTACATGTTCCCCGCAGTGCTCTCTAGTGTAGCATTTCCAAAACTGTGAGAAAAAGATTAAGGAAGGAAAACTGGAGAGCTTTTAGGTGGGCTAAGTGTGTGTGGGGTGGGGAGGGAGAGAGAGAGAGAGAGAGAGAGAGAGAGAGAGAAGGAGGGGAGAGGGGAGAGGGGAGAAGGAGAGGGAAGGGGAGGGAAGGGCACACCCTTACTGTGGTGTCTCTTATAAGGACAGTGATCCTTAATCATATCAGATTAGGGCCCCACTTTATGACTTCACTTAACCTTAATTCCTTAGAGGACCCGTCTCCAAATACAGTCACACCAGGGTTTAGGGCTTTAACAAATGTTAAGGGGACACAAACAAATGAATCAATAACAATCCACATTTAAACTCATCAGGGACCATTGATACAATTCTATTATTCTTCCTTAAGTGACTATCCAAATGCTGGCATAGAAAATTGCCACCCAATAGGTGACTGTAATACACATCAGAAACTTTAGATACGTTATGGCATGGCTTAATGACTCTGACAAGACAGACATGTTAGCTTGAGCTAGCTCTTAATTGTCAAGTGGACTATTTTACAATCCATGAAAATAAACAAAATCCCATTTTTACATAGGCAAGGTAAAAAGGCATTGATATTGCAAGATATACCCTCACTTGGAGATAAGCTATTTAAAATATTCCATTTCAAAACAAAGGACATCAGAGAGTATAATAAAACAAGTTAAAAGCAAATAATGACCTCACTCACATATGGCTAAAATAGGAAATGACATCCAGGGGTGATGATAAAAACAAAAGTAGGCTTACATGGGCCTCTGCAAGGTTCCCCCTGGGCCTTTGGCTCTGTTTCCAGTCTTTTAATCTAGTGGCTCATTAGATCATTTCCCTAGTAGGTTAGACCTCTGGAGAAGCAATTGATATTATTAGTTTACACTGTTAATCTTGAAAGTTAGTTTAATTACAGAAAATAATTGTAGTGAGTATGTCCACAAGCATGTGTGTGTCCATGGGGGGTACAGATAGTTGTTAAATTCTAAAGTAGAAAATCCCTAATTACTGAGTCCAGAGCCCAGAGAGTATACGCAGGAAGTATTTATCCTTACCCAAGGTTTAGAAAAATATCTATGGCTCTTCAGTTTAACTTACAAAATTTATAGGAACCCATTCAGCTGGTCACCACTAGAAGTAACTCAATATGCTATTTTTCAACAGATTTTTCTCTGCAGAATCAATGAGGAAACTTTTTGTGTGTATAAGGCCTGAAATGGTGGCTCCTAAAATAATGAGTAATAAGCTGGTGAGTGTTGAGTTCTGAGGATGGTCATATTATCATGACAACTCTTGTTTATTGTTTTTAATCATGTAATTCTCTTCCATAAGAACTGTAGGTTATTGTATATCCCTTTACTAGTGCATGGATCATGTTTTGCTTCATTACTTGTATCAACTACACCACAGACATATACTTTGTGTACTTCACATAAATCCCTTGAAATTCTTCTGATTAATATTGACAGGATAAATAGGACAGTTGGTCTCTCAGTAACACCTACTATACAAAGTAGTATTTGTAAAGAATCCATAGGGTGAATTGGAAATATTTGGAAAACTAAGTTTTATTTTCTAATGCTCTTCAGAACTATCAATTATAGTGTAATCAATTATCTTGGGTTTATCCTAATTGTCATCAGTGATCTGGGTAACTTGCTGATTCTCCCCATTTGTACATTTATGTCCTCATGGATGGTTCACAGCTATCTTGTGATGCAGCCGAGGAACAAGCCAACCCAACATACCTGGACCCTGAAAATAGTAGACAATCCTTGACTCAGCTTTGCATCTTCAGAGAAGAGGAGAGATTAAGTTCATCGCATCTTTATTTTGTACCAGGCTCTATGCTAGGAGTTGGGGATATTGATAAATGAGAGGCAAAACCTACCTTTAATAAACTAACATTCTAGAAAGAAGACATGCACATGTTATGATACTGTATGACAAGGTGTCATAGTATAAATATGCACAAAGACTGGAGGTAGCATAAAAGGTAGATGGATTTGTCTGTTGATTGGGGTTTGGCTTCTCGTAAAACATGACATTGATGTGGTGTTACCTTGATCTGAAGAACAAATAGGAGTTAATCAGACCAGAAAGGAACCATTCAGAAGGAGCAACGTGTACTAAGGATCACAGGTATGAACCAAGGTCCTATGTTTGGGTACACAATTCAGGATGGCTAGAACGCAAACTATGAAGAGACCCCAATTTTGTCAGTGTATTATGAGCAAGGATCTGTAGAGCTAGATAAATTTTCTTTTTTGTGTTTTTCCAGTTTGATATTTTTCAACTGTTTTTTTCTCCGACTGGCTTCTCTTCAAATCACAGATTTGATTGATTCAGTCAGGTGCCTTTTTTGTAAGCATGAAGGGAAAGGAGAGATACAGATTCTGTCATTTAGCAATTATTATTTAAGTGTCTGCATCTCCTGGACCCTATGCTGAGACAGATATAGTGTTTGTCATCACAGAGTTTTCAATACTGCTTGGAAATCATAAATCCAGATGCCTAAAAGAATGCAACAGGGTGAAAAAGAGGGTACCAGGGCAGGTGTATAACAACAGAGTGTGATAGAGGTGGAAGACAACTGGAGAGCAGGCAAATCTTCTACAGTGGGCAGCAGCTTTTCAGTTTCGGCCACTTGTCATGTGGAACCAGTTTGGTCAGTGTTTGTAATTTTTCAAAACAAATAGAAATGTGAAATTGTATGTGGAACTCTAAGGTTATGAAAGTTAAAAACTACTTCAAAATGTAGCAAACCACTCATGGGCCGGTACTGGGAAGACCATGTCCAGCCTCAGGTTAGGGACCATGGGCATCTCCATTGCCTTGAGGGCTCTACAAGGGATGTCACTTTGTTTTGTGTTTTTTGGGTATTGCTTTCTTAAGAGGACCATAAGGAAACTCTAGTGTTCTCAGCTGCTTTTGTGGTTACTTGGCCATTCATAAGGCTTATATGATAATGAAGTTGTCTTGGAGGGCTGCCATGTCCATGATGTAGTTGCTTATCCGATTTTGTAATCCTTTATCAATTCCCTCTACAGCTTGAAGGCCAGGCTGAGGGTACAGAACAGAATATTAAGTGGTTCCATATCCAATCCAATCTCTGTTAGAATCTTCACTGTGATAATAAGAGATATTATTAATAACAATAACAGACAACAATAATAATGCATCTTTATATTACAAGTTGTACAGCCAACCTAGGACTTTTTTTTAATCAAAGCTATACAATTTACATAGTATAAAAGGAAAAGATATTAAAAAATTACAAGCAATCCCAGTGTCAACAGAATCAGGAAGGATTTGGTAGGAGCATAAAGGAATAAACAAAATGTAGAAAAGGCAATACAGAATATGAACCTTTTCTGCCAACAATGTGATACTGGTTTGCAAATCTCTTACATTTTTCCTCCAAAGTGGATATTTGTTTTGTGGCCATTTTCTTAGGGAAGATGATGTAGCATAAAAGTTAACTTGGGTTCATTCTACCTGAGTTACACCAATTACTACCTATGTAGCCTTACAAAATATTTAGCCTCCGAGCTGCAGTTTTCTTATATATAAATAGGGCATAATAATATTACTTACCTTTTGTGCTACTAGGTATGATTAAATCCGATACTCCAGGTAAATTATCTACCATTGTGGTAGGTACATTTTATAGTCATTGTAAACATTGTTACTGTTGGCATAAGTATTACTGTTGGACTTTTAACTCTGCTATGTTTTCATTCTTTGTTTTATTTTTTTATTGATGGGCCTGAGGTAGTTAGTTAAACCCTACCCTCAGTTTCTCAATGGTATTTTCTTCTGAGTATTGCTTTTCTTTTTTTAACCATGTTCCATCTTCTTTCTTGATACAATTTTAGAAGCCATTAGAATGGACTTCCTGGGTTAGTAATTGAAACATCAAGAAGGATTAAATAAGAGAGATAATTTAGGCTAAACACATGTAGGCTTGTTTGTCCTCTATCTTTGGCAGGGTTCAACTTATACTTTAAGAACTTGCTGGATTAGAGAGTGTCTATGAAGTTAGTGCAGTCGTAATCATGCTTGATCACTGCCCAGTGGGAATAAAGAATTAAGTTATACTGAGTTATCATCCTATGCTAGCAACTTTACATATCTCTTTTGCACTTCAGAATGACCCTATGAGAAAAGGATTATGTTCATTATCTGGTTTGGAGAAAATATTACCCAGAAATGCTGTGGCTTAAAACAACCAACATTATGTCTCATGGAGCCTGTGGGCCAGGAATTCAGGAGTGACTCAGCTAAGTGTTTCTGGTTCAAAGGGTCTCACCAGATGGTGGTCAGCGTCCACGAGGGCTGCAGGCATCTGACCGTTTCTCCAGAGCTGCAGGTTATACTTCCAAGATGGGGCACTCACGTGGCTGGCAAGTCAGTGCTGGCTGTTTGCAGAAGACCTCTGTTCCTCTACTCACAGGCGTCTTCACAGGGCTGGTTGAGTATCGTCAGGCATGGTGACAGGTATCCCCCAGGATGAGTGAACTGAGAGAGACAGAGAGAGACAAAAAGAGAGAGAGCACCAGCCAAAAGCACTCACTTCTACAGTATCTCCTTAGCAGAAGTGGGTCACTACATCTAGCCCACAGTAGAGTGAAAATAGGTTCAACATTGTGAAAGGAAGAATGTTAAATAATTTGCAGACGTATTTGACCACCAGCATAAGGCAAAGGGTTATAACCTCAATTTTCAGATGAAGTAATTGAGACAACAAGCCCAAGAAAACAGTAAGTTGTATAACTTGTCCCATGGCGTTTCCCCCCAACCCCACATCTGCATGACATTCTTGCTTTAGAAAAGTATATGATAAAAGTGGTGTCATCTTAGATTTCGTGTGTGTGTGTGTGTGTGTGTGTGTGTGTGTGTGTGTGTGTGTAAAATATACGTAGTAAAAATCTGAAGATCTTTTTTCTAGAATTATGTGTTGCATGTGTTTGGAGTAGTCATCTGTATGCAGTCCATCTGATAGGGAAGTGTATTTCTCGCTGGAATTAGCGTATGTGGAAAACATCATCAATCATAGTCATCACGAAGCAATTAAGTACCTAATTGTGCGTGGCACTGAGTTTGCTGCTGAAACAGAAAACGTTGTAGGCCTGCTGCCTACCCTCTTGGGGCTTGGAGTCCAAGAATTCAATAGAAGATTGACGAATGGTGAAGAGAACAAGAACCCAAGGCATAAGCAAATGAAATACGGTTGCAGTGGTTGGCAGGGGTGAGGAGGGTGGAAGGATGGATTCAGAGAAACCAAATAAAAAATGAAACAAGCTGAGGCAGCATCAGACTAAAGGCAGAGGTGTTGAAGGAAAAACAAAGGGTAAAATACTGAGTTGAAATGACCTGGATTTTTTTTTTTTTTAATATAAAAATAACTAAGAAAAGGCACCATATTATTCTTGGTTCTCAACTTTCACGGAATTTATACTGTTTTTTTTCCCCCTCTCTAAAGCAGAATGTCCTGTCATTTTAGTCCCCCTTCTATGTCCATGATAGCTTTTAATTCCTAATATCCATCAGGAACCCTCAGTGAAATTATTGCCTATGTGTCTGAATAGATATATCTGAGTTTTATGTCCATTATTTTCATGCAAAAAGGGAGGAGGACACGCCTGTTTTTCATATGCATTTGTAAGTATTTGCAATCAATCATGCATTTATAATCCAACTGGGAAGATAGGATTCAGACACAATAGTCCGTCTGCTGCAAGAGTCTGCTGTAAAATTGATCAGCTGGCCAAGTGGTGTGTGTGTGTGTGTGTTTAAACTTAAATTTTGTTTCCTTTCTGGGAAGAAGACAAAAAAGTCATGAAACCAGCAGCAGCAGGTGCTGCCAAAATGGTATTTTTCTTATCTGTGCTGATTTCAAGGGAGAGCAAAAGAATGTGTAATTGGTTCTCTCTCCGGCTGCTGGGATGGCGCCTGTCTCTGTGGCATTATCCACTTATTTGATCTAGGTAAGAAAAGAAGCAGAAATAAATTAAAAATGCATTTTCTCAAAGGCTCCAAGAACATTATTCACAAATGCTCTCTTCCACCAATTTTTGCCAACTGTGTGTAAATATATATTGAGGGGGAAATCAGCAAAGGTCAAAAGCTGTCCTGAATATTCTTTCCCTTCCGTTTGTTTACCTTCTTAAATGCATGTCGGTGTTACATGCCGTTGAGTTGCCTCCAACTCTTGGCAACCCTGAGAATGAATGACATCCACAATGTCCTGTCCTCAAGCCCTGCTCAGCTCCTGCAGACTCATGCCTATGGCTTCTCTGATGGAGTCAATCCATCTTCTATTTGGTCTTCCTCTTTTCCCACTGCCTTCTATTTGCCCCGGCATTATTCTTTTCCAAAGAACCCTGCCTCCTCATGATGTGCCCAAAGTAGGATAGATATCAGAGTAGTAAAGAAATGAAGCAGAGAGTGATGACAGCACAACAGTTTCTTTTGAATGTGATGATTTAAGGAGGTTCATCTATTTAGGCCACAAATGTCAAAATTCAAGTACATAAAAAGAAGCAGAAAAATTAATAAACAAAACAAAACTTTGAAATGGTAAGAGCTTTGTTTATTTGAAGAGTTGCATTACAGCGTGATGGGATGGGGGAGAAGGTTTCTCAATCCAGGAGAGAGACAAATGGAAGGATGGTTGTGTTCTCATTTTGGCATTGGGCCTTCTGGCCCTGCTGTCACCTCCTGTCTGTTCAGGCTTCATTTTGTGGGCCTCCTATGGATTAGATTCTGACTCATCAGAGACTCCCTCTCTTGATCCTACTTGTATCCTATGCCTTTATCTCTTTTTTTCTTCACTTCCCATAAATTCCCAGAATCCAGAGGAAGCTCAATGTCTCTCATAGTATCCAGAATTTTTTCAGATGTGACACCGACCCATCAGATTTCCAGTAGTCATCAGTGTTTCTTAAATCTAACAAGAAGAATGTTCTTCCAAATAGCTCATCTAAATTCCTTCTAGTATATAATAAAATCCATTGTGTTTTGCTATATTCCTGATAGCAATGAAGCAATGGATTACATCAGCTATTAGCATTCCCTAGTATAATTAATAAAGCATACTTAGAGGTTTTAATTTTTTCATAACTTCTAATTTTTTAGTCCATCAAATATAGTTTTATTGCTAAATTTGGATTACTTTCAGTTTTTGCTACATTGCCAGTGAGATTACCGATTCTCCCCTTTTGCCAATTCATTATTCAAAAATCAGCTCAAACTTTCTTTTGTGAAGTCAGTGACTCACCCCTTCAGAAGCTTAGATACTTTGCTTGTGTAAACAGCATCACACTTTTATATACCTGTATGGTGATTGTGTATGTGCATGTATGTATGTGACTTTCTGACCCATTAGACAATAGATCACTCAAGTGCAGATATATTGTGCTGTTTATCTGTGTGCATTAGGTACAAGACCTGGCATGCAGTAGATATTTCATACATGTGTATTGAATGAATGAGTGAATGAATGAGTGGACATGCTGCTGGTGGCAGATACATGTGTGATGTATACTTAGAGAGCTGGATCAGTGCTGGGCCAGGATCATACTTCCCTTTACAGACAAGAACTGCACGACGTCCCACATTAATTTATTGTCCGATAGAAGGACTGCCATCTTGCCTGAAAGTGCGTTCCCCTGCTTGGGGTCTTCTAGCTTCAGACAGCCAGGTACATTCACAAGATGCCCTTTGTTACCATGCCAAGTTTGGATGAAGACAAATGATCTATATGTGAAAACTCTGAGGAAGCACAGTGTCTAAGACTGTCTTCACTTTTGACACCAACTACAAGGTCAGGAGCTTCCCCAAACCACTCTCAGATTGGATCATTTAGTAGAAGAACTCACAACTCACTGAGAGCTGTTATATTCATCATTATAGCTTATTATGGGGACAGGATGCAGATGAAAATCAGCCATGGGAAGAGATGCATGGGGCAGAGTCAGGGACCTAAATGTGGAGTTTCCAGTCGTCTTCTTGCCATGGAGTCACAGGCAGTAATGACGTGTGATGATATGCACAGAATATTGCCAACCAGGGAAGCTCACCCAAGCTTCTGTGTCCAGAAGCTTCACTTTTTTGGGGTGGCAGTGTTCCTTCAGTTAAGCATGGGTTAATGTCCACGTGGCTGATCTCAGTCTCTAGCTCCTTCGGAGGTAGAGCTGAGGCTGTGTGACCCATAGTTCCCGGCCCAAATCGCATGTTGGTGTGGCCGGCACCCCACCATAAATCACAGTGTTAGGCCTTCTGGCATGTCATCTCCACCCTAAACACAGACAATGCTCCTATCAGGCATGGCAATCCAAGGCCTTCCAAATGACCTCTTGGAAGCTGAAGGCCAAGGCCAGACCTCTCCTTGGGCAATGCTAAATTCTTTACAGTGTCCTTCACATGTTAGGCGGTTCCTCAGAGGTCTTACCAAACCCATCATTTCCAAATGAGAGAAACAGGAAATCTGATCCTGCTTCCACAACTTGAAACATGGCGCAAGAAAAGGCTTTTAGGGACTTTTTAATCACGATGGATATGTTTACAGGGAACAAAATCCCCTCAAGTCCATTTCAGCCAAGCGGCTGTGTATACAGAGGCATTCCTAGAATATGGAAATTGTTTATTAACATCCTCCCCCCACGTCCCTCCTCTCGATGGCAAAATTAGTTTCAGCAATAATCCTTTAATAACTTGGTAGCTTTCATTATGTTTATTTGTTCTTTAGTTTTGAAATAATTCAGAATTAAAATAGAAGAATGCATTTTACCTTTAAAGATATTACACAAATCCTATAGAAATATTTCATATATTGCCTAAGATGTGAACTTAGCAAAAAAAATATTACACAACACAGTTCTCTCTCTCTGTTTCACTGAGTAGACCTATGGAGTGACAGAATTGAACAACTCACATTGCCTTTTTTTTTTTTTTTTTTTGTCTTAACAGTCACTGTATTATTACTTTTCATTTTAAATGCATTGTTTAAACAAAGGGTTATAGGACCACAGGGTTGGAGACATACATTGCATCTAAATTAACTTCTAATGATTCTAGAACATTATAAACTTACTCTCCAAGTGAGTACATGGAGCTAAGTTCATGGGTGTTGGGGGCTGATTTTATAGTTGGGAGTTCTCCAGATTATCTTCCATGTTGAATGCAATGATTATTAAATAATAAGTAATAAAATATGTTAATATGAAGCTTGCATATATAATATTAAATGCCACAATGTCTGCAGCAGTTGTTTAAAATTTTTACCAACAAGATTTGTGTGTGTGTGTGTGTGTGTGTGTGTGTGTGTGTGTGGAGGATTTTATCATTGACATTGTTTGGAATTGTAGAGGGAAAGTAGAATTAAATTTCCTATCTCTTTAAACTCAGCCTTCTCCTCTTTGTAGCATAAAAGTGATGGCTTTTCCCCATTACTCAATGTCTTTGTGAGCTGTGGAAGTCACTCAGATATCATTTTTTTGCCAGGGTGTGGTGTATTCTGAGGAGGGGCCAGGATTGCCCATGCGATACTGCAAAGCATTCACTGGTGCTATTTACAGTCCAAATTAAATGGGAGATTATTAGAAATGGAAAGTGGCTATAAATAGCTCGGTCCATTTTATCTGTTTCTTCAGTGTGTGGGAAGAGCATCCCTGAGCTTCTCCCTTGAAGTTCAGTTAACTCAGGTTGTGTTCTGCTTTTGTTATTCTGCTTTGGCTTTAAAAAAGAAAATCCCCTGATGCTGATCAAAGTGGGGGAACAAACACAGAGGGCTCACTCCCAGTCATTGCAGAATATGGACAGAAGGAAAGCGAAATGAAATACGTAGACGTGGGGAAGGGTGTGTGTGAGTAGTATAAGAAAAAACAAATGTGAGCCTAATCCTGTCTGGCAACGTTTTTTCTGAAAACAACTCAAATTAATCTTTTTCTCAGTCTGTGAAAAATCAGTTCACTTCACTCCTCCATAATGTGATAGTCAGTCTGTTCAAGGAGCAGGGCAGGTGGGAGACTCGTCTTTCTGGCCTCTGGTTAGGACGCCTTTTCCAGGGAGTGGGAATCTGCTGGCTTCTCTTCCCCTACAGTGGAGAGGACAGGTGTCAGCTCAGCTTTAGGGGCAACGCTATGACTGGAACAGCATTTGACCTTAACCCAATCACCTGGATGCAAATCCCTGATTTCTCAAGTAAGAAAATACCTTTAGACACAGCGCCCCAAATCTTGGCTCTTGTTCTAAGTTTCCCCACTGATTCTCTGGCTCCCAGCTTTCCTCCCCCATACAAGCTGCCAGACTCATCCACTTAAAGCTCAGCTTTCATCCCGTCTCTTCAAAAGCCGGCAGCATTTCTCAGTTACCTGTTTAAAATGTCCATTTTCTTAACCTGTGCTTAACACAACCTGTGATCCTCTTCTAATCAACACACCACCCTAACTTGCCCCAGTTTTCCATGGCTCGTATGAATTCTAGTCAAATGGGCAGTGCCCAAGCTCATAAGGTGTTTTAGTTGTGGCCTAATTGTTTTTGTTCATGCCTTTGTTTCCTTCATGTCATCCTTGTTCTCCCAATTCTTAATTGTATGACAAGGCCAAAGTCAAATCATATTTCTCCCAGTTGGAAATTACTTTCTCCCTGACTCTAAATTCCTTAAATCTTAATGCCTGAGCTTTCCATTTAGCATTTACTAACTGGATCATTAGTTATTTTTATTTGTGCATATACTTTTCCTCACCAACTAATTTTAAGGCCCTTTAGTGTTGTCGTGTCATAGGAATATAACTTACCTGCACCTATAGTGTATTTTGTAGCCTATGAAAGATTTTTCCCAAATAGTCTTAATTGATCTCTAAAGCATCCCTTTTGAGGAACTATAATATTATCCATAGTTCCACAGGTAAAATAATAGAAGCGCAAGAGGGGTTAAATAATTTACCCCAAATAACTAGACTGGTAACTATTTGATCCAAATTTGAAAATGCTGGACTTCTGACTATATCCTATGTTCTTTTCATAGCTCAGGGCTGCTTTTATAATTTCTATGCCCACCGTAATGCCTGGAACTGGTTACAAAGTAATAATATCTGTTAACTGAAGGATTAAAAACCGAGTAAAAGAATGAGGAAATGAATGAATGAATGAATGAATGGCAACAGTGCTATGCATAACATTGTTAATAATTTCATATAGCTTCACTATGACATTTTCAGGGCACCTGCCAGGAACCTGAGAAATGAAACCATGCTATTAGTGGCACTCATCTCTCTCAGAAACCAATAGCAACAGTAAAGGGCAAGATAGTCTTAGTGATATTTCCTGCAATAGCAAATGTTATTTTAAAGCAAATTCCATAGTATTGATAGACTGTTTTGTTTCCTCATTGCACTTTAAGTTACTACATAAAAATCAAGTAAGACATAAAAGGCAATAGTCTAATTCAAAGAGTGCTCGCAACATAACAAATCTAGAAAGGGTGGGTAATTGTTCTCTAATTTCCCAAGTGGCTAAAGAGAGGACTATATAGGTAAATGTTGAAAAAGGGAGACGGGTGGTTCTCTGAGCCTCAGTGCTCTCATCTAAAAACCGAGAAAACAGTAGTCCCTGCCTCCCAAACTGGTTAGGATCAGTTGAGAACATCTAAGCAGAGCCCTTAGAATAGTGCCTGGAAGTACATGTGCTAAATGGCTACTATCATGCCAGCATTAGTTGGGAAGAAAGGCATTTTGCCCCCTTTCTGCAGGGAGGCAGTCAGAAGTAAGCTTCTTTAGTGAAATTCACTTAGAATTGTTCCTGTGCTCATTTGGGCATTTGTTCTGACCATGGTCCTCTTTATTCTAATAAATGTATATGTTGCACATGATTTTTATTATTAAGGTTGAGAAAAGTATGTTTGGGCTGAGGGACGAACAGCATTGTCGGCTGGAATAAATCTCTGCTGTCTGTGTGCACACTTTCCCTCCCTCCTTTTCTGTGACCTTAAGGTTTTCCTCAAGCCACTCCAGAAAGTGACTGTACAGCCACTGTGGACAGTTCTGCCAAAATCATTACAGGCTGTTCATGTTTGGCGAGAGGCAGCCTTCTTTCAGTGATAATGACTGTTAGATGGCAGGATTGAGCTGATTGCATCTTTGGAGTGCTATCTACTGTAGAAGCAGTGTCTGCTCCAACTCTATGAAGTCATCATAGACTTGCAATCCATTACTTGAGAAAATAGATTTTTAAGTAGTAGAGTTTCTGGCCATTGCTAGGTTATTTTCTTTCCTGGACATTTTAATTATTTTGGGGGGCCAGGGTGACACACAGTCAGCAAATTCGACAGGGAGTTTAATTGAGGCAATTTTCCAGGTGTAAACTGCTTTTCTTTTCTCCCCACCTCATCTTCCTTTAGTGAGTCTGGCCAAATAGAAATGTATGATGAATAAAAACCATGGTCAGGGGCAGCTGGGAAAAATAAATTCAAGGAGAGGGGATATCGTATCAATCCAAAAGTCAGATGAATGCTCTAAGAGTATCACAGAGATTGGGTTAGTGAGTCTAGTAAAAGAAACAAGCAAAAAAAAATAAATAAATAAATGAATAAAATAAAAATAAAAAAACACCCTACTCTCCACAGATGGGCGTTTTCGTACATGAGTCCATATGCACATGGACTTTTGATTTTTAACTGGGGGACCGTGGGGAAGTAACTACAAAAGTGATTAGGGTGGGAAGGACTATGGAGATTAAGGAATAGAGAATGCAGGCAGGAGCTAAGGTCAGCAATTTGACTCCAAACCTTGTGGGACTTGAGACACAAACACTGCAGCTCTGAAGCCCAGAACACAGTGTTTTATACAGATATGGAGAAGAGACTACTTTCTTCCACCCGACTACTGACAGTTGTACTGCTTCCGCATCCTAGGGATTCAGCTGACCACCTGAATACACCTGCCTTGCTTGAGTGACAGTGGAAGAGCCTACAGAGGCTGTAAATCTGGATTTTCACTGAGGTTTTGCACAGCAGGAAACTCCCCATGTGAGCAGAGGAATCAGCAAAGGGATGAATAAACAGGAGGAATTAAACAGGAATCTCTATGTTGCAAATGAACTTTTAAAACTCTTTTTCAGCCCAGAGGAAAGTGTAGAAGATTTTGAGTCATAGCCGAAGTCAGGTAGTTGGGTAAGCTCCATTTACTTCTGAGAATAAAACAAGCAAAGCAGGAAAGGTCCTTTCTTTTCCAAATTCAGAGGAACCTTCAAGTGCTAGAGACTAGAGGACAGATGTAGCCCTCTAAGGGAACAGGCTGTTCGTGTCTTAATAAATGGTTTGCATTTCTCCTATCAATGTAGAATGACAAATGACCTCTTTTGTGTTGGGAACTGCCCAAAAACACTGAGTTAATTTTACTCAAGTGATTTTATGCTCAGGACACCTGGAAGAGTTTGGTCGAAGGAAGGAAATTGGTAGACCTATAACCAACGGACTCATTCTTGCCTAGTCTGCCAGACCTCTGGGGCAAGTCATAGCCAAGATGGTACCTGGAAGGGCATGGCACTTTCTACAAGGATATGGCACAGCCTGAAAAGAGCAGGGTGAAATTTGTGTGAAATTTTTGATAAAGACTAAATAACTCTTGCTAATCAAGTGGAGAGGGACTGAATAGAAGTTGAACATTCCTTTTAGTTTTAGGAAGACATTGAATACACAACCTGATATAGTGAAGAACCTTGACCTTCCATTTTAGCAATAGTCTCTTAAATACGAGTTATGAGTAGACAGCAAACTGCTATGGACTTATTAATTAGTGTACACACACCACTGGTTTCCTGTGTCTTAGCCATGCGTGCACATTGGTTTTGCAGCACATGAAGGCCAAGCTTGTGGCTTAGCATATGGTGCTCCTTCAAATGAGCACACTGCCTGTCTCTCTGCTTATCTAATCATAGCAACAGAGAAATTGACTTTTCATTTTTCTTTTCCCCGGGCCCTGGGAGATATATGTGCCAAATACTTGGCATTCTTAGTAACAGAGTCTATCATAATTAGGATTCCAAATTAAAGTGCATTGCCAGCTAGGGCATGTCATGTTTTATATTATTTGTTTGAGCAAATATAAAATGAAAACAGCAACAGCAACAAAACAACAACAACAACAACAACACCCAGAAATCAACATTTTCCATGTATAACAATCTTGTGAAGTTTTATTTTAATAGAAGTTTGGATAAACTGAGAGATCAAAAAAAGACACATAAAATATAAAGATTTACTTGAAACTCTATTCTTCTGAGTAATTGTTTTGTTTTGAAATGTCTATCGTGTAATGTTGGACGTGGTCAGATATTGGGTGAGAGGTTTATTGGAAATTAACTGTGGAAAAAATGATATAGTTAGCCATTCCATTGACTTTGTCCTTGGAGTCTGATTCGACTTGGCTTTCAGTGTAGTTAATGTTTCACAGGTGAGTATATAACTGCTTTCTACTTGTGTTCATTCAAAATCTATTGATATACTTTACAGGGGAAAAAAATGTCCTCGATAAAGAAGCCACACTTCCATTTTGGGTATGGCACCTTATTGCTATTACAATTCTTAACGAATGAAAGTCATCATCCACTTACATGTTAGAGCTTCGGCTAAAAGAATTCTCTGGGATTCCGTTTCCTCCTTTATACAGTGAGTGAGAGGGCATATTTGGGTGCTCTCCATGATGTTAAATAATTTGTTGAATTCCCTAGTAGTTGGTGGTAGAGTCTAGACTAGAACTCATTTCACTTATTTAAAAACAAATGATGCCAACTGATCTATTTTTCAGCACACAATATTGGGGAGAGAAGTAGGATAAGAAAGGGTCTGTAAGACAAATCATTCACTGACATGGAATTCCCTTTTTTAATCATAAAGCTCCATCCACAGTCTTAGCCTTCTTCCTCTTCCTTTTCATAATGCTCCTTTCTCCTGCCTTCTTAGCCTGTGGCTACGGTGGAGAGATGTGTGTACAACACATCTGGATTGTAGGTTGAGGACAGAATGCCAACAAATTCTACTCTCATGACACTTGAAATTCTGTGGACATTAAAATCAGGTCTAGCGTAGCTTTTTGTGTGTTCTTTAGGAGAGGATAATATTGAAATATTTTTTCATCCAAGATTTTTGTGACACTATTATTCATTCCTACTTTTCTTTTACACCAACACTAGTTGTTCATGTGTATCCCTGTATTTCAGTTTCTTTGTCACTGATTAATTGGCAAAAACAAATTATTCGCCTAACAATAGTAGGTGCAGACTGCATCAAGCTATTACGTTATTGTCATCTCTAGACCCAAGTGAACCTGCTTATAACTAAGTACTAATAACTCCTATTCTTGTCAATAACTTCAGTCACACTGATTACCATTTCAGTGCTATTCCCTCCTTACCACGGTTGAATGATTTCTGCATTTTCCCCTCAGAATGATTGTACCAGAATTTTTCACTAGGAGCCATTTTTAAAGCCTTTATTATCCTCACTACGGAATATGGCAGCAGTTCATTGGCAGTTTCCACAAAGCTTCATATCTTAAAATCAGCTTAACTGCTTGGGAACACTTCCTTTCCTTTTGAGTGGAAGGTGTTATGCAAACTCGGTATTGCTCTTTTTAAAAACTAAAGCAGGATAAATTGTTCTGTAAGAAAATTTTACCACGATAATATGTATCTCTTCCCTTGACTTCTTCTTGGAAAGCTCTTATTTCAGCTTTCACTGTGAGATCTTTGTTGTTTTCACCACACGCTTCTGTTACCGAGGCCCTTGGATCACTGCCACGATGTGTCTTTACTGGACACTTCTTTCAAGTGCTGTCACCACCTCTCTTAATTGCGTGGTTTAAAAATCAGGCTCACAATGTGTCAAAGCTTGATGGCAAATTTATTTAAGACAAATATGTAAATCTGTATGCTTTCAAATATACATTCCACCATGCATATATAGATTTCAAAAAGAGAGCCAACAATAGCAAGAGCGAGGGGGAGAGAGAAGTCTTTATGTATAAATGAGGAGCTAACGCGGATATATTTTGTGTGTGGATATGCAGTGCTTCGGTATGTAGATACATACATGCTGCCTTTCCAAACACCAGCAAATCTTGGTGAGCACGATTCAGTAGATAGTTGATGGTACAAGCCCTACAACTTGAATAGGAAAACGTCTTTAACATTAGATGTTTATCTGTTTTCATTGATAGAGATGTGACATTTTAAAAGGTGATCTGAGTTTGAATTCCCCAAATTGTATTTGTGTTTGATTTCTCATTCTTATTGGTAGTTTGCCCCTGACTTCCTGTTTCTCTTTGAGGAATAAATTCTTAGATGATGTATCTATGACTTACCTCATAGTCATGATCACATATAATTATAGGTCACTTCAGATCCATCTCAGGAAAATGTCGCCTGTCAAGATGTCAATTTGGAGCAAATTCTACATTTTCCCCATTCTATTGTAGAAATGGCTCTCAGTAACAAATAGTTTGTTCCTGAATTTGAGGTCTGTGTGAATACTGCATCATAAATCAAAATATTGTTATGGTCATATAAGTGGTTATAATATGGATGTTTTAGAATTGCGTATTTGGCCTTGCTCAGTTGGCCCCAACTCAGATCTGCTTCATTTTTTAACCAGAGGTTAGTTTTCCATGTCACTGCCACCTCAAACTCCACCTGTGACCTTTGAGCCCTGTTGTACCCTGTTGGCTTCTTACTGGGAGGTGGGGTGGGGGGTGTCTGCTATTTGAACTAAACTGACAGTTTTTGTTGATAAGCAATGAGACAGATTAATTTCCATTTTGCTCTTTAGTTGTTCCTGTGGCTGTGTGGGACTTACAGTCATAGAATTTTTTGTCAGCAACATTGACAGTCTTGATTCCGACCACAGAGGGCTGAGATGTTAACAAGAGTCATATTGAACGTGTTTGAAGTACATACCAAATGAACTGAGAGGTTCTGTATTTGTCTATCCACAAACCCATTGTTAGCAAATGCACTTTGGATTTTAATCTCTTTATTTACTCAGTAATATCTTTCAAATACAGAGGGTGCAAAAAATGTGCACACTTTTTAAGAATGGAAAACTGTATTAAAATTGTAATACTCAATATATACCTATCAGAAAAGATGAATACAAGTCACATTTGACTTCTGCAATTACAAGAGGTGCTCAAAGTGGTGACCAGCAGCGTCCAGACACTTCTGATTATACGAACTACTGCTTGAGCAACATTGAGCAAAGTGTCCACTTGGATACATTTTTTGGCACCCCTGGTATGTGGAGTTATCGCAGGGAAATTTTTCTTTTAAATCCAAGACTTATTCAGCGCTGTGTTCCAGTTGTGTAGACTCCAATTCCTTTTAGAAATAAAATGGGAAATATTTAGAATAATAAAAATTTCTAGAGAGAGACTGGGTAACAGGATAACTAACAAAAGAATCAAATAAGGAAGAGGTGGATAGTAAGTGAGAAGTAAGTATAAGTGATTCAGAATATATTTCATCAAAAATTGCTTTTTAAGTGTCACTTTCTCTTTCTGCAGAAGACATGATTAAACAAAAATCAAGCCCAATGCAATTCAATTGAAATTTATCACTCTATTATTTTAATATATTTACTCAGGGTTAACAACTCATTAAGCACCAAATTGCTCACTCTTAATGAGTTTCTAATGCTAAAATAGAGCTGCCTTAAACCTTACTGTGAAATAACAATGGTATTATTGCGTAAGAATGTAATAAAAATTAAGTAAATGCTGCTGAGTGCCTGTGGAGTGGAAATCAGATTTGTGACATGAAATAGAAAATATATCATATATATGTTGCTTGCAGAAACATGAGTAATAGATTGTTGTCCACAAAAACATGATCAGCCTACTTTTGTTTTGCTGTAGTGGATTCTGTAAGCCATATATATTTTATTTGCACATTTACCTTGTTCCTATAATAAAAGAGCTGTAGAAGCTGTTAAAAATGATATCAACATATAACTCAAATGCCCTAGACTCCACTAGCCTATAACTACTGTCAAGGTTACAATGAACACGAGTCATTGTAACTGGGTTGATTGTCAGAAATTAACACTCTTAAAGTGTTATCTAGTTAGTTCTGGGACATCCTTCAGGAGTGTGTCGCATGTACTCACAAGCAAGTCAATCATCTTCTGACATTGTATGGTGTCCAAATTAGTCTTTTTCTTTCTCCACCATCCTATTGTCCATGAAGCAGTGTCCTCAAATCTGATTGCATATGCCCAACCATGAAAACCATCCATCACAAGAGCCACATATGCCCCTGGTACAGGAGCAGCTTATCTCTCGGCCAACCTGCAGTCCCTGGGTATCAGAGCAATGCTGAGTTTCCCACAGAGAGGAGATCAATGGTCTGTGCCACAGAGCATCATCTGGGCTAAACAGAAGTTCTGCTTGTGCCTGAGATTTTAAAATTTTCTCTTGCACTTTATTTTTTCTCTCAGCTTTTGCCTTCAACCCATCTCTCAAGCCATACCATCCCCCTCTATTTTCCCAAGGTCTCTCAGAGCCTTATTTCTCACAAAAACTCCTTTCTTCTCTCCCCTTCCAAAACAAATTCCCTGTGAATATCAACGGAGCAAACAGGCACAGTGGTAGCCGGTGGATGACACAGAGCATTGAGGTAGCATTTTCACTAACAGCATTGGGCCCTAGCACTGCCACCCAACAGCCTTGCTATAAATTTATTCACAATGTCTATGGCTTTGGGCAACATTTAGATGAAAAAATATATTTGAAAAATATGCTACTTATGTTTCTAGATATAAAACATACTGTTCATGTAACAAGGTATGAAATTTAAAGGAATTCACTTTTTCTTGTATTTTTCTTTTCTTTTTTTTCTGTGAAGGTTCACCTTTCAATCAGCCTGCCTTCAGTGAAATTAACATTTAAGAATCACCGTTATTACTAATTTACTCTGATTTGAGCCATGAGCCTGTTTTATGCTTATCAATAAGCAACCTAGTGTTAGCATTTTTAAAATTGCTTAAAATATGCATGGAAATTATGTCTTTTTCCACCTTGGTCATACCTTAATCAGTATTTTCACAGAATCACACTTGCCAGAAAAGCACAAAGGGGAGCTTAAGTAATAATAATAATTTTTAAAAAACGTTCCTAGAATTACAAACATAAGCCTTTTTAATAGATTTTTTAAATAGATGATTTAATAGTCCAAATTTAAACGTTAAAACTGGTATATATATTTTATTTGAGGTAATTGTAATTTCCACATTTCCTTCAATTTGATGTAATTTATGTATTTATGAATGAGTTAGGTTTGTTTGTTTGTTTGTTTTCTTATTGTCATGGCTTCCTAGGTTTCTAACTTAGTATTTTAAGGATTTGGTAACAATAGGGTTTCCATTTCTGTGTGATGAGCGTCCTCTAATTTACTTTGGCCCATCCTTCCATACAAATGAACTGTTTTTGGTTCACACTCATTTTCATGATAAACCCAATTTCTTACACTGGGGTTTATTTTCATGTTTGGATAGAGCAATGGTTTACTCTGGTTAGTCTTAACTTTTATTTATTGAGGTATAGCTTACATACAGTGAAATGCTCAGATCTTCAGTATACTATTCACTGAGTTTTGACAAATGCATACAATTGAGTACCCCATACCCGTAATATGATGTAGAACTTTTTAATAACCCCTGAAAGTTCCCTCATGCCCATTCCCAATTCTCCTTCCCCCTAAGCCACAGTATTTAACTTCTATAACCATAGTTCAATTTTTCCTATTTCTAGAATATCATAAAAATGAATTTGTATATTGTGTCCTTTTTGGTCTGGCTTCTTTTACTCAGCATACTGCTTTTGAGATTTGGTTAACTGCTTTTTAATAATATACATACAATTAAGTCTCATAGATGTGAGCAAGTCATAATTTCTTATACAATTAGACTTTGTCATTTGCTAGCTACAGAATGATGCAGCTGAAACTATGTATTTAAGTGACTTTGAAGACCCTGAAATGGGTTTTTAACCATTGAAATAAAATAATGTTCTTGATAGTCTTTAATTATTGCTTTGAAATTTCAGTATTCTTTTAAAAATTAAATAACTTATTTAGCCTAATTGCGACCTCAACACAAAGACAAGTCACAAACACTTTATGTTCATGCTCAGACTCCTAAATACTGGCGAAGCCCATCAACTTCTACTATTAGTAAGGTCAACAAACAGCATAGTTACCTAGTTTCATCTTTCTTGTACATTTTTTGTAAATAACTTGCTAACATGATTTTCCAAAACCTTCACTTTCTTAAATGAAGAAAAACAATGTGATTAAGACTAGATCGTTTAGCTAAAAAGCCTAAAGAGCTATTTAACGTGAAGTATAAGTCAAGCATAGATTTTATCATCTGTCAACAAACAATAACAATAATTTTTTTCTCAAAATGAAAAATAAAAATGAGGCAATAAGTGGAAAAATGCCTATAAGAATAGCAGTGAAGTCCAGAAGTTTCCAGCTGTGGGTTTCATGAAAAACAATGATACACCCGACATCATTTAGTCTTATTTGATAAGTAAGTTATTATATATTTTCACTTTTTGCTATTTTAAAGGTAAAATATATACAGTAATTACTTGTTTTAACATCCTTACTTGATATTGAATGTCCATTGCGATAGCAAGTTTTGTTTTTGCACTTAGATTTATTAGGCTGATATTCCCTATCTTAATACCTTTTCATATAGAATCCTTGAAAAAAACACTTCATTTTGAGGCAACACTCCTCTCATTATGGATTGCTTTTAGTATCAATTCAGTAAATGAGAAGAAACTACTATGATCATTTAAATCTGTAAGAAAATAAAACTAAATTTTCTAAAATGAGAGGATAGAGGTATTTCAGAAAATATTTATGTGAGTATGTATTTTTATATGTGTGTTTTAAATGGCAGCATTTAAAAAATCATCTTGGGGTAAATAAACAAGCAAACCAAAAAAGCACCAACAGATATATTGCTTTTCATTGACCCGTTTCTAAATAAAACACAAATTTAATTATGGTAGCAGAGATAATAACTTTCAATTTGATGAATCCTTATTTAATGAAGATTCATTACAGTTTTTTAAAAAGTAAAATGTTAACTGATATCATATGCTTTCTGTAGTCTCTTCAGCACCACAGACAATCAGGACAGCTCTTTGGCCTGAATAATAAAGTGGTAATAAACTCAGTTAGAAGACATAATTATTATATTGGTACAGATGCACTTAACTTTACAATAGACATCCTCCTAATACGCTGTGTGTAATCATTTTATTTAAAGTTGAATAATCATTTAAGTGTTTTAGGGCAACTCATTGCTTAGAGAATCCCTTTGAAGTTTTCTTTTATAATGCAAAAACCAATACTGACTTCTCTGTTTTGTAAATTAGGGTGTTTTCATACTAGATTTGTTGACAAGTGACACATCCTTCTAAGTGTAAAATTTCTTTGAAAACAATATCTAAGCATATATAATTTAGCTGTACATATAAAATTGATATTTTAGTAGTTCTCACTCTAGAACCGGTGGGAGGAGGGCTATCAGAATCGTTGAGGCTGGGGGTGGGGGAGGGGGGTGATTAAATGACGCATCCTTTCCCTGCTCTGATGAAAACCGGTGCCACAAAGAGCCACTGATTCTAATCAGAGTGTGTTGGATCCTTGAGATATTTGAGGGCCAAGAAAAAAATGATGAAGAGATACTGTATCCTTTAGGATAAATATATCCTTTTGGTTCTACCTCATTTTAAATGAAGATGGTCCCTGGAATAAGTTATGGCCAACAGTAGTAAAAGTGCCATCTCAAGCCTAAGAAGAAATTCCGGCTCCTAGAGAATTTCAGCAACTGCTATTGTGAACATCAATTTCTCATCACTTGGGGGCTTCAGGAATTTCTCCCAGAGTAAAGAGGGGTCCAGGTCTTGAGTGAAGATAGCCAAAAAGTCTATGGGAGATATGCATAAGCTTTATGGAAGGTGTCTGAAAAGCAGAAAAAGTCTGAGCCTGTGGGAGTTTACACAACAGATAACAAAAGTAGCCTTTGAGCTCACCTGAGTGTCTTGGGGCCTCCGTTAGGTCTAAGTTTGTGTTTATTAAACAGGGCTGGTTTCTTCATCTCCTTCCAAGACATGATTTCAGTTCTTTTTTTTTTACTATATATTAGACAATTCCAAAACTACTTTATTGTTCTGATAGTGCTATGTTTTACCTAAAGCTTTGAAATTTAGTGTCTGAATTGCAATGTGCAATATAAGTGTAAAATGTATACTAGATTTTGAAGTTAGTAATAAAAAACATGTTATCTCAATAACTTTATATTAATTAGTTGTTGAGATTATAAACTTTGAATAGACTGGGTTACATAAAATGAATTATTAAAATTAGCATGTTTTTTTGTTCTGTTTTTTTTTTTTTAAATATGGCTCCTAGGAAAGTTGTAATTATATAAGTGGTTCACATTATATTCCTGTTGGGTAAAGCTGATCTAGAATGTTCTGAAATGTGTGGCGATTATTCTTCTATGGTTTCATAAAGAAAACACTGATCCAAGGTTGAGGATAGTTATGCAAATCTGAAGACAGCGGGTTTTCTTCATGATCTGTGCCATGAGGGAAAGGGCCTCTTTCCCAATAGATAAGAGAACCAGGCTAGGGCGTGGCAATCCTTTTTGGCCTATGATGTCATTCTTTAAAGTTTCCTCCCATGCTTTGTATGTAGTACATCCTTTCTGGCAATGGGTGTAAGGGTTGTTTCCCTGCTTTTCCTTTTTGATCTGTGAAATGTGCATTATGAAGAGAGGTGAGCTCATTGTTCAGAAAGGCAGTAATGAGTCTGCATAATAGAGTTGCAAAGATGTGAGTTTGAATCCTGGTTCTTCCAGGTAACTGCTGCATGACCTTGGGGAAATTGCTTTTTCTAACTTTGAGTTTACTTCGTCTAAAAATGATACCTCGTAGGGAAATTTGAGATATCAAAATCAATGAGATTTAAAAGAAAGAAGAAATATGAAAATACCCAGTAGATAGCAGGTCTTCAAATGTTCTGAATGAAGACAACCTAAGTTTTAAATTTCTGTCTTTCCTTAGTGAACACATGGAATCATAACGTTAAAACACAGGCAGTAGTGAGTCCGATACACACACCGGCTTACCAAATTGATCCCCTACCTGGTAATAGGAAGATCTCATTTCTCTATTACCTCATCTCTCTTTCTATACTCTGTACAACACTTTCAGTTCTTCCGCTCACATTAAAATTACTACTTAGATCAAAAGAGCGTCCCTGATTGTGAGGAGAAGAAACAATATTTAAAGCTAGCACTAACCCTGAATACAGCATAATATGTGGGTATATATTTTTTTCCTCACACGGAAGTTATTTTACAGCCTTTTCTGAAAAAGTTCTTTACCAGCAACCTCCCAGCGCAACTTAACCTGTTATGAGATTTGTTTTGTGCTTTAGAAGCGCTTGTCAGACAAGCTTTCAACACAGAGATGTGTGATTTACATTAGTTTGCATAAGAAAATGTTACTCCAGGGACAAGTTTCTCTCTTCATTCCTTCAATACTGCAGAACAAACAAAAAGGGTCAGGTGATTGTTTCTTAGTAAGTAGATAAATCATTGAGATTTACAGGAAACCTAAAACACAATATTATTAGTCAGACCTTAATTCTTCCCCACGATGCCCTCTAATGTCCCATTTGTGTGACTATTATTATTTATTTCCCAGTTTGGGTGACTGGTCCCAACAAAACGCATTCACTCTATCTTCCTATCTGTTAGTGTTAGAAAGAACTGAATGAAAGGAGTGGTCAGTGTGACCTTTGTCTTGGAAGACAGTCCTTTCTGAGAATTGAGGTAAATATTTCATAGACTGAGTCAGGCTCTTGGGCCTGTGGGAAAAAAATAATTACTCAAACATGGCATTTGAAGTCAGTCTTCTTTGAATGTAAAATACATACAGGCAGAGGAAGAGATCGAGTCAAACTGATTGATCTCAAGGCACAAAGACTAATATGCATTTAAACATCAAAGGTTGAACATTCCAAGATACCCATTGGAAGATCCTTTATCCAAAGCCTCCCCAACCCCCATCGTAAACACTAAATAATTATATTAAAATTTGAATACTCAAAGAAGAAAATGAAATGTAGGAGATGATTTTCTTTCAAATCAATATGTAGTGATGGGCGGTGGGATGGAAAACTGAAAGGTGATGTGAGATTTAAGACAGATGTACTTTGAATAGGAAAAGGAAGATATTTTGTAAGGATAGATAAACTCACAATCTTTTTTGGAGTGTTAACATCATTGGTACTGAAGATTTGGGAGAGAAATTCAATTGTGATGGCAGAGATGCTGTATGCAGTGTCATCTTCAAAAAGTCAGGTCATGGTTATCGTAGAATCTTAAAGAGCACCTTACTCCCATTTCGTGTCCAAAGCAGACATTTTCTCCTGAATATTCCTGATAGAAGATCCTCTACCTCATGTGCCAGTGACGGGGTCTCCTGCTGAAGCTTAAGGTGGGGTTTGGGCTCTATTTGATGGCATTTTATACAGGAAGCTGCGAGCATAGTACCTGCTTGTCAGGGTTCCTGAGGGAGACCGGTAATACGGAAGAAAGAATGTCAAAGAACCATGTTACAAATCGCTGTAGAGGTTCTGTTATCCTCAAAGCAGAGCTTTTGGAATAGTCTATGGTTGGACTTGAAGCCTAAGCAGTCTCCTCTACTTCCCTCAGGTACTACTTCTTAGCTCCAGCAAGACTGGATGTGTCCGGTGGGACATGGGTTTGAGGAAAGCAGAGGAGAGTTTGACACCCTGTCGAATCTGGAAGAGAAAGATCGTATTTGTGTTTTTTGACGTACGGCAACTCCATCCAATAGTAAATGGTGGTCAAATACATGGCTTCAAATCCTAAACTAGATTAGCAAACCCTCTTTCCATGACGAAGAGCTAAGAAGTGGATGAGAAGAGGTGGACCTGGGATGGGAAGCGCTGTCTAACAATCACCTACTTTGAATGTCCGTGTTTTTCAGTGCAGTCTCTTCTGTGTTTGGACAGCCCTAATTCTCAGAAAAGTCTTTCTTAAATGAATCTGCTATTTGTCTCCTTGATTACACTGATGGAGCCCAACTCTGTAGTCTTAAAATAAATAGATAAATTGTAATCATTCTCTCCGTGTTGACTTTTCAAATATTTTAAGACAACTACTCACTATCCAGCCCCCTTTTCGAGAATTGGGCCATTGTTTCCCATCCTCCATTTTCTGCAACTATTTCCATAATTATTTAAAGACTCCTGACAGTGGTGCCACAATCATATACACAAGTCTCCTCAATATCCCAGAATAGCACTCATTTGGGCCTCATCCTTTAACTCATTGGGAGAACCTAATTGCTCCCCTATTCTCTCCTGTCAGACCTTGAACTTATCTTCCTTGACAACCATGTCGATGGTGATTTTTCTAAAGTGAAGATCATTTCTCTTGTGAGGAAAAATATAAAGTGTCTCTGTATCTTCACCCCGTTGTTTTAAGCAATAGCATTAAACCTCTTCTGTTCTTGCTTTAGACAGATCATAAATGGCACATTCCTAATACACAACAAAGCAAAACAAAACCTGATGAGTTGCTATTGGACTTTGTGCAAGACTTAGTTGATCCCTGTCTCCAGTTTACCTGATACTGATGTGGGTGATGTTGGATCTGCTGGCAGTTTCTGAGTGCGGCCCAGGATCGTGTCTCGTGAAGCCGAAGAATGGAAACACGGACCAGGGAGAGGCAAAAAGTTTTAAAAAGAGGATAGTTTATTAGAGGCAGGAGAAGAGGGTGCAGCTTCAAGTGGGAAGGAGTCCGAATAGGGGTGCCCCATGACTGAGGCAAAATCTCCTACTTTTATACCTTCCCTTGCCTGCTTGGGGAAGGGGAGCTGTTTGGAAAGGGAACTTGTTTGAAGAAGGAAACTGGTGCCTTCTAATGAAATTCGTCTACCAGGTTTGCTCTGCTTGCCCATCCTAAAGGACTTAGCAAAGTAACCCACTCTTTATCAGATCTGCTCCATTTGTCAGGCCAAAATGAATGTTATGATTAACCTCAAGGGCTTGTTACATTATGTCCTGGAGTGAAGGAGTGATTTCAAAACCTGGAGTTTTAGGATATGACTGTCTTTGTTTATTCCACCAGGGACCTCCCTGTCTACCTAGGGACATGTTAGCTAACCTGTGTCAATACCATTTATAACAATAAGAATATAGAGGGCTTATTCTGTTCCACGTACTATTCTGAGCACTTTATATATACGGGGGATGCCAAAAAAATGTATACACATGACTTGTATTCATCTTTTGTTATTGGTATATATTGAGTTTACAATTTTAATACAGTTTTTTTTCCCCTTTTCTTAAAATGTGTATACATTTTTTGGGCACCCTCTGTATTTACTTAGTTGACACTAACAGTAGCTGCCTTAGGTGGATATTATTAATATCTCCATTCTACTGAAATAGAAACAGAAACTGAGAGAAGTTAAGTGGCTTGCTCAAAGACACAAAGCCAAACTTGATAGGTGTAAGGTTTGTGGTTTGAATTCAGGCTCCAGGATCCATGGTCTTTTCATTACACTCTGCTACAATGTCTACTTATAGGAGCATGCAGCCTTTCATGTTCTTCCCTCTTTTTGTGAACCTTCCTTTATCTTTTATATCTTTTTAAACCCTGAGCTTCTTCGAGATTTTCCAGTGTGGCCATTCAGATTTCTTTAGGTCCTCTGATAGTCTCTGAATGGAAGAGTGAGTGTTTCTCCATCACGTAAAACCCACTTCAGATGGTCCAAGCTCGAGGTCAGAGCCTCAAGGAGAAAGTATCACAGAATAAGTAATGATGACAAAACTCAAAGGAAGATAAAACTCCAAATATTTTCAGGTCGGAAACTAGAATCTACAAAGACACTGTCCTGGTTAAGTCGCAGAGGGAAGTCAGTAGCATAAGGTGATTCAGCAGGGAAGCAATGTGAGGCCAAGAGTTAAATCAGTCTAGCTGGAAGACAGGCTCCGCAAATTCGGTTAGGGAGCAGGATACCAAAAGAAGGGAACAGAGTGGGCTAGAGAGTCCCAATTCTCCTGACAACTTCAAAAACCAGGGACCCTAGCATCTATGTCTTGGTTTCTAATGCCATTCTCCAATTGAAGGAACGAAGGTTTGAGGGGGAAATGGCTAATTATGGGACCAGGCAGGAAACGTACAAGATAAGCCTGGAGCATCTTGACACTGCTACTTCTTGTAGTGACAGAAAGTGCAAAGGGGGATGGGTGGGCAGTGTGCGGTGGAGAGAGAGAGAGACGAGGGGTGGGGGGGAGAGGTGGATAGGTAGGCAGGCAGATGATTGATTGATTGTGATAGATAGATAGATAGATAGATAGATAGATAGATAGATAGATAGATAGGCAGCCAGTCTCTGGGGAAGTGGCCTTGGTACCTTATATCATCATCATTAAAAGGAGACATCTGAAGGTAAGATAATGGAGGTCCCCTGACATAGTGATATAACAAAATTAATGTAAGGCCAACCAAAGGATTACAACTGCCCATTTTTTCCCTATGATTCATTCATTATCTGCAAGTTTCTGATTTCCTGGAACAATCCGTGCTCTCAAATTTAAGATAATAACTATTTCATAGCATCCTTCACAATACAGCTTGTGCATGTAAGTGTGTGTTTATATGAGTTCATGCATTGATAAAGGGGCAGTATCAATTAGAGTGTAACAACTAAGGGATCTAAAATGACATAAGATTGCTGTGCAGGCTCTGTTGTATATGCTCACATCTTGGCATTCCAGATAAATTGACACTGCTACTTCTTTCTTAAGGTATGAAGCACTAAATGCTTTAGAAATGTGAGTAAGAGAGAGAGAGAGAGCTCCTTGAATGTCTCTGTGGCATGGCCAGGCTGTCCACTTGGCCCTTCCCCCTTAGTCTCTGGGGCACACAGAGTTTCTCAGACACCTGTCCTCTCTGAAAGGTATTGACTCCAACATTAGCAGGGGCCCCTTCTCAACACCAGTGAGTGGAGTCAGACTCTATTTCCTTCTATGAACTTACTAGCCCTTCTATGATGGATTAGATTCTGCATCTGTTTGCTGTCCTGTGTCTGATGGAAGTGTAAGGATCCCCAAACTTTCCATATGAGAAGGACATATCTACACTTTCTACTTTGTCCTCCGATCCCAACTGACAAACAGATCCTTCATATTCTTCATCATTTTGGGCAATAGCCTGGGTTTCCTACACTTTTATCTGAGCTTCATCCTTCTTCATTTTCAGGGTACACACTTCTATCTCTGTGCCAGTCAGGCCCTCGTTTCTATCAGCTTCATTCTGACCCCTCTTTCACCAGGGTATGTACTGTTTGTTCCAGTGTGTTATACAACCAGGGCATTGGGTTCCAGATAGGAACAGATCTAGACACCATATCATGATGGCCTTCATGCTATTAAGCAATCTTAGAGGTCACCTTCTGTTCATAACATTTAAACAGGGGTTAGAGACTGGTATAAACTGGTTACAAACAGAGGTTGCAAACTGCCCCCTAGAGGGGGGCATATAAAATAAATGAGCCAGCTGGGGCTGAGGTCAGGAAAATAACAGCTCAGGCAAGACTGGCACTAACTCTTGGCCTCCGTGTGAAAGACACAGAGAGTAGTAGGGACAGTGACATACTGGAGAACCTAATCTCAAGGAGGCAGCCACTGTTCAGTGGCCACCAATCATTACCACACGGGAATCATGGTCCAGTCCTGGGAAATTTTCTTATTTTGGAAGACACGCCAGAGGTCAAGACTTGATCCTCACTCTTTGAATTCATTACCTCTATTTAAAACTTACGTAAAGCACTGAGTAGGTTGCATAAAACAAATCTGGGAGCAAGGTATTACTCACCTAATCCAAGAGGATCGTCTCTAAATTTAAGAAAGAAAGAGGAGCACAGTACATCGTCTTTATAATCCTGGTGTTGTGCAGACAAGATTAATATCCCAGTTACAGGCCAACAATTTCATAGCAACCATGTAGTTATTACATGTTGTATATATGAAATCGCGCCATAATGAGCTATCTCATAGCAAGTCTGTGCAGGCTGAAAGACCATTTTACAGTTCCAAGAGAGAGCAACTCCTGAGTTAGTTGACAGTGGTTATTGTTTCTTTCCATCTCACTTATTTTGGAATTCAGAAAAACAAAAACAACAACAAACCAAATGCTCGCGCAGCTCTTTCTTTTCAATTCCAAGATTTACAGTAGAGTGCAGTTTCTCATCTTATTTTCTTAAAGGGATCTTCTCCATATCTCAACTTCTGTTATGTCTAGTGATTCCCATCTCTCTCCGGATGTGTCCCCACTAGTGTAATTGACGTTCTGGAGGCGTGAGGCCAATTCATGGTGGCATTTCACAGTTACTTGTCTCCTCTCTCTGTGAGATGGGAATTGACTAACCTAAAGGTTGCCAAAAGACAAAACCTGTATTGTTGAAAACCTGTATTTAAGAAAAGATTTAACCAGTGCCTCTAAGCACTAGAAGATATTTGAAACTTAGAGATCAATCCATTTTCTGTGACTTTCATGAAAATATACTGTCCATAGCCGATCTTATCATTGGGCATCAACTATTCTGTGTAATTCTTGAATGATTCCTACCTAATCTAACTTGTGATCATATTGTCAACTACTTGACAGGTGTGTCTGCTGGAATGACCTTTTGGCATTTTATTGTGGCTCACGTCTGCTTACTGTCCTTTATTCCATATGCTGCTTACCTCACCTGTATAGAGCCCGGAAGCTTTGGGGGTCAACCCTGACTCATCTCTCACCTTCAAACCAACTAGTCACCAAGCCTTACTTAATCAACATTTGAAATGAATCTAGGCTCCTGTCATTTTTCAGGATTTCCATTTCTTACAAGAACTATTCCAGTGGCTTCTGAACTGATACTCTTGCCTCTGAACTGCCTCCTCTCCGATCTGTTATTCACAAATTCTCCAAAGTTATTTTTTTCAAAACAGAATAATAACTTTGTTTCATTAAAAGACTGTCAAGACACTCTGTTGGCTGAGGGTGTGGGAGAAACACCTGCAATCTCTTTGTTGTGGGATTTGACGCCTAATACATCTTTTGTTTCTTCTTTTTTAGTTTCAGATGTGCAAAACAATGTAATAGTTAGACATTTATTCCTCTCACAAACCTAATACATCTTTTGAGCCTCGTCTCCTACTTCATCCCCTCCTGAGCCCCAAGGGACAACCACATTTGTCTTATTTTTCCTTCTTATCTTCCACTCTTTTAGACCTCTGTGCCTTTTTTCCATGTTATCCCTTCTACCTCAGCATGTTTTCTGGCTTACTGTGGATTAGCTCATGCCTTGTTCATATTTTCCTTCTCTGAGAAGCAGGATATTTGTTCGCTTCACTGCATTCTTTAATACCTAATTTATGCTTGTCTTATGGCACTTATTACAGTTAGACATTAGTTTTTGTCTTTTTTCCCCGCATTTTCTCCTTTTTGAGGGGAGATTCGGACCCAAGTCTTTTTTATCTTTGGGCTTAATTAGTAACTTGTACAGAGAAGACAGTCAATGAATTTTGGGGGGAAATAAATTTAATAATTAGTTGAAATTTCTCCTATTAATGACAATTTGGTGAAACCAAGGGGAAATGAATTGTCAGTATTTATTATACTCTATGAGATCTCTTTCTTATAGGCGTTGGAAGAATCTACTACTAAGGAGTGGGAGAGAGGAAGTATAAATACAAGTGAAAGATTCTTAGAACCATCTCCTTTTCTATTTGATTTTTTTCAACTTTCCTTTTACCCTCCAAAGTTCATTCAAAGAAAACTTTCTTAATAAGATGAAAGTGAGGTTTAAAATCCCACCTTTATCTAACCAGGTAACCACACAGCATTTGGAATAGGGAAAAACAAACAAAGACCTATTGCTTTTATATCTCAGAACAGAGGCTCTTTCTTCATTTGGTTTTTAAAACGATGATTTTATTTTACACTCAGTGTAAACTATATATCTAATCTTTCCTTATGGCCAGATGAGGACTCAGCCTTTCTTCTGAAGTATCATCAACAAGTGCAGATGTGAGTGGACCTCTGTGGTCTCCTTGACTCTGCTCTGATAATCATCTAGGGACTCTGTCTTCAAGGTGGTACCTGGGCCTATGTCAGGATGAACTCTTAGAGCATTATTTTAGATAGTATTTTCATTGGGAACATTGATCAGATTAGCATTTTCTTAGGTGATATCCTGCATCTCACTGAGTGGTCTAAGAGAAGGTGTCCTTGGGTCTGCATAGGATCCTGCCTTGGGTGTATTTGGCTCAACTGGTCCTGCCACATATGCTGTCAAGATATCGCATAGCTTTGATGGGCAGCGTCATTGGTACCTCACCCTTGTGTGTGCCCAGGCTGTAATCCCTTGTTGGCTGGAATAACGGGCAGGAGACAAATGGCCATTTGTTACCCAAAGTGATGGATCAAAAGGTCTATAGGAGGATGCACACTGTCAAGTTCTTGTTGGTTATTCATGCCAGAATGATGGAAGGGCGCCATGATTTCCCATAGTAGAAGGGGCCCGAACTCAAGGCTGCAGCTTTGTAGCAGTTGTCTAGTCTGGAATTAGCTAATGATGTTCTTTTTGTTTCAGCATTGGAAAGCCTCCAAAACCCACTCAGGAGGGAAATTAACAAATGTCTTTTTTGTTACCTCGGGATAAATCTTCATGATGAAATGCGCAGCCGTTCCACCTCTTCAGTCTTCCCCCTTCTTTTTCCCCAGTGGACACTCAATTACTGAGGAGGCCAAAAAAATAAAAATAAGTAAATTATTCTTTGTTAAAAAAAATAGTAATGGAGGTTGGAGAGTAAGGGCTACTTAGAAGTGGCTGTGACGTTCACAGTCTTCAGGTGATATTCTAAATACACTGCATTCATGCAATCGTTTCTGATTATTTCAAAATTGGTTATTTATATACTATATGTCCATCAGCAGCTGCTGGCATTGTCTGAGAATGCAAATGTGGGACAAGTGGCAGTCACCTGACTCAATTCAATTAGAATGGACCATCTCATCACAGTTACATTTTTCTCTAATAAGACTCTGCATGAATTTGATTTTTACAAAGTAGGATAATTCTCTCCTGGGCTTTTAAGTTGTCGGTGTTTTACTGATTTGTGTGCATGTTGGAATTCCCAATGAATGAATTATCAGTGAGTACTTGTTGAGCATCTGTTATGTGCCATATGATATCCAGATTATAGGGAACGCTAAGATATTTAACCCAGAGTCATAGTTTTCAAGGAACTCAGTGGAATAGGGAAAATAAATATATAAAATATGTGTATGCCAATGTTCTAGGCACGTGTGTGTGGCAAAATGGAAATGATCCGCTTCGACACTCTTCTATGAAGTACTGGTACTAGAAAGAAATAATAAGGAAGGGAGTTTTAGCAGAGGCAGTCATGTTGCAGATGCCTATGACAATTTATTCTGCTATAAGTAATCCAGTTTGACTGGGGAATTTTGTAAGACAATAGGGTAAATCTTCTTCATGAAACTTTTGTTTAAATTATGTATGGGTGCGCTTTTATGTATATGTACATAACTCATTTGCATTGGTGTCTGTGGTTATACTGTGTCACAATACAGTATATCAATTTTTGGACTTAGCAGTCAAACATATTTGAAAGTTATCCATGTGATGCGCACGGAAGACTTCAGAAAGCAACATTTATATACATTTCATATACATAATTTTATTTTCTGAAATCCTTGTGTAAAAAGTTTACTATAGTAGTCAATCATGAACAGTCTTTTCAGATGAGAAACACTGGGGCTGTGACAAAGACAGCCTTCCTCCTGGCTTGCAATTCACATTTCTAACCCTTGGAAAAAAATAAATATTCAGCAGTGTGTGGAATTGCAATGCCAGAGAGATAGGAGGAGACTGTGGAGGTTCAGATGCAATATTCTAGCTATTTCGACAAATGTAATTTAAGAAGGCACCATCTCCCACAGTTGAAAGGAGGGAGATTCAGGATTTGCCTGTAACTTAGATTTTTTTTTTTTTTTCTTCCAGGAACACATCTTTTCTGGTGGGAAAGTAGAGTTTAGGTAATTCAAGCACAGGGAGCAAACTTTTTCAAGACCACAGCAAAAATAGCAGTTTGACCCATATATTTAGATGTTAATCCACAAAACCATTTTTTTTTTCTTTCTTGTATAGCAGACTAGGCTCTTTGATCCTGTAACTGCCCCCCACCCCATAGGATCACTCTGATTATATTTTCAGGCTGTTGATAAGTGATTTCATTGATAAATAGCACTGGATTTTTTTTTTACTTTTCTTCTTCTTTCAACTCAGTGTTTGTATTTTTGTCTTGACATTTGCTAAAAATTAGACACAATAAGTGGTTCTGGAAACAGCAAGGTTCAAAATTTTGTACAAGCAATATAATTATTCTGGAGGAAATAATGGTGAAGAGGCAAGTTTGAGAATTTGGTGTCCTTTGGGTAAAATTACAACCTATTTTCTCTTTCCTCATATTTATATAATGATGTGAAATTTTAGGATTAGATTTGGATGGGTGACAAATGAGTAGCAGATGTGGTGTGTGTTAGTCGTATACAGAAGTACAGGTTGAGTAGGGCGGTGATGGCTATTAGAGTTGGTAGGATGATGCTGTCATTTTTTGTTAGTTCTTGGATGATGATTTAGAAAAGTTAGAGAAACTAGCAAGGGTGTTGGAGATGGTAAATTGATTTCTCTGACATTGATAGACATTGATCCCTGTTATCTTTTCCTTCTTCACTTAAAAAGAAAAACAAAAAGAAAATTAAAGTACCGGCAGTCTTTTCCTTCTAGATCTCTCTGTAGCAGCTACATCATATCCCCATTTTGTAGAGGAGATTGAAGCAGAGCCTTTCTGCAGATAAGGATTGGAATCTCATTCCCATGAATTTTTGCTGGTATTAGCTCAGCTGCTACCCTGCCTGGCAATGGCTGGTATCCAGCAGCCTTGTGCTCTGCTAGTTTCTTATGTCATGGGGCAATATGTTAATGAATAAAAGTGCCAAATGGAAATGGGACGCAATTCCAAAACATGTAAACTGAAAAACACCTTTTTATTTGTTGACTGTTTTTTAGTTCATACACTTTTAAAAAATACTTTCCATAAGAATGTAAGGTACTGCATTGATAAAGGGGGCTTACTAATTGGCCCTTTCCAATTTAGGCCTCATATTTCAAGAACCACTTCTAGGGCCCATATGCTTCAAAATGTTCTCCTATATAATTCAACTCACAATGATCCTCCTCTCCAATAGAACCATAATTTGTATTGACTCCATTCCTCAAAGAGAGGCAATGCATCATGGTGAAAAGAAAATTGAGCTGCAAATCAGAAGACCCAGGTTCTACTTCCTGATCTTTCTCATTCTCATGTTTAGTCACATAATTCAACCCCTAGGTCTCCTTCACTGTGACTCAGTGTGGGGAATTTGTGTGGGAAAATGTCTACTACGTGATTCTGGATGGAAAGAGTTACCCAAAATAGTAATGATGGGTGTCCCAGACATATGCAAATGGGAAAACCATTATCAGCCTGTACTCCAAAATGGAAGTGATTTATCGCCCCAAAAGAGCCTGAGGTCTCCTTGCCACAATCACAAGACCAGAATATAGATCCCTTCAGAGAATAGGGCCTTTGAATGAGCCTATTGGATAGAAATTTTAGGAAGAAATCAGTTGATAGGTTGATTAATGTCTACACAGAGACACTGCTTTGATCATAGAGGAAAAGGCAAATATTTATAATAAGGTTTTGAAACAAGAAGAGGCATTCTATCATATGCAAATAGAAAAACAAAACAAATCAACTCTGGCAAAACTAGTGAGGGGTTATCGCTAGATCCTTAATGAAGAGAAAGTAGAGACTGATAAATTTACTGGGCATCCCTTATTGATTTCTATATGTCACTCCTATATAAACTATATATTCCTATATAAACTGTGTTATAGCTTTTCCCTTCACAGTGTGGACTCAGTTGATTTTGATTGATTCATATATTCATCAAATATTGATTGAACATCCCTGTAAACCAGCTACCTTGCTAGCGTGAGGACTAGCCAAATGGATAACCCAAGCACGCTGTCTAACGTTATGGAACTTACCGTGTAGAGAAATTTTGAAATTAAACTTAGTATATACAGCTAGTGATAGATCCAGTATACTCATGATGAGGACATGACCTAACTCAGAGTCAAGATTCTGATGCCCAGAGAATGGAAAAATCAGAACAAAATGAAAAAATATGCAGCCCTCCTTAACAATTTCTTCTTAAAGAAACATGTTGTCATCTTGGTGTATTACATGTGAGAAAGTCCTATGAAGCACTTAGCTTCAGGTGTGTGGTATTAGGTAATTAACATGTGAAATCATTTGTGTAGCTATTTAAATTAGATTTGGTATTTAACAGCTTGCAAATGTAAATGTAAAATCCTTAAGGGAAAGGATGAGAGAAAGAGGATGGGAGAAGAAGTCGCATTTGCTGATCTGCTATGTGCTACTCACAGCACTAGGCTGGAAACCTGTGTTATTTCATTGAAATACGAACGTTAGGAACCATTTCTGATGCTCTTGGTAATCTGACCACACTGTCTAGTACATTATTTTGCATTTGTAGGTGCTTCACAAACATCTGTGCTGGTTCACTTAGTAATTTAAATGACTTCTAAATTGAGTAAAGGTAGTCTTTCTTAAGGACTCATGTTCTTTTTTCTTAGGCACAATAGCTCTTGCCATGTCACTTTCCTGAAGAAGCACAGCAAAGAACTGGTCATTTTCATACTAAAACCATTTGTGTAGTTCCTCACTCACTTATCAAAGCCTTTGTGGAGCTAAAGACAAGTACGGGGTCTATTTATATTTATGCTATGAGTTCTGGGCTGAAAGCTGCCAATGCCTGAAAATGGTGTAACTTCTTCCTGTGGAGACAGCCATGAGCCAATGGGATGGGATGAAGCCCCTTCTAGAGTATGAGGTTTTCTAAAAGTGGCACTGTCAGCTCTCGGATTGTTGGATTGCTACCTGGCGAAAGACCAGGCCACTTCACTATGGAATGGCTCCACTTTGGAAAAAATCAAATTTGGGATACAGGTTCGGTTAGTAATAACAGTATATTTTTCTTTCTTTTAAAAAGTGTAGGAAGAGCAAGACCAATCCAAACATGTCTGTTCAGTTGCTAAAGATATGGAAGTAAAATATTATAGAAAATGTATATGGTACATGGTAAACGAGAAAAGCAAGAACACAAAATAGTTTATGATTTATAAATTATGTAAAACTTTATGTAAAAACGTAACCAAAATAAACACATATTATTTAAAGAGGTATAATTCTGGTCAAAATATGCACAGTGATTTGAGTGTATTGGAAAATGAGGAAGACTACAAAGGTAGCACCAATCAGCTCTGAGAAAATTCCTTACCTTTAGGAAGCATTATTGCTCAGTGGTTTAAAGTTTAGCATGTGCCGTCAGTCACCTGAATGGAATCCTAGCTTATGGAATAGCCATGTGACATTGAGAAAGTTACACTTGCTTCATCTAAAAAATGGGAGGTATCTGAGGATCAAATTCAAATATACATGGATCATGCATAATGTAATACACGGAAGTACTAAGTGGTGAATAAATAGTATAATTTCTTTGACATCAATTATTGAGGTGATCAGGAGACTTTCAATCTTGTTAACATAGAAAATTGAACTAAGTTGTGAAAAAAAAATATATGCTATGGTGATAAAGACACAGGCACTGGACTTTGACATAATTATTTAAGACTATAAAATCCAGAGGCATCCATGAACCCAAATGAATCAGGGCTAATGCCAGTTCTTGTACCTTATAAAGCCTGAGACACCTGAAGATTCTAGATCCCTTTTTCCCCCTTTTGCACTCCTTGTTTGTTACCATTATTACCTCTACTTATGGTTTTTCAGTTGTGAGTGCTCAGTGGTTCAACCGTGGTGGTGGTGAGCACCTCAGGGGGGTTGTTGGACCGCAAGGGGCCTGCCTTGTGATCTGGCAGCATGCTCCAAGTGGATAAAGAGATCCTTCAGGGGTATTTCCCTTCTCTGCTGTACAATGATTGTTTTTGGTGACTAGACAGTCCCCAAGGGAAAGGAGAGGCACCCAAAAGGGGACAAAGTGATAGAAAAGTTGGGCAGGCTGTATGTTATCATGTGAAAGAAACTGCTCATTCCCACCCCGATTCCATTTTCTCATTACTAAATTCTCCATTTTATTTACAATGACAATGCATCCAGCTTTAAAATAAAACAAGCATTTTCCAACCTCCCTAGCAGCTAAGTGGGCATGTGACTTAAAGTTTGATAAATGACATGTCTGCTCAAGTGTTCAAGGAACACACCTTTTGCCTTTCTTGCTGCTTGGATACCATGACCGGAACTTCAGCACCCATATTGGATCATAAGTAACTTTCAGGATGGAAGTCGTGCTGGGAATGGTGGAACACAAAGATGAAGATAGAAACATCAGAGTCAACCATGATTTTGTGGGAAATTCTATATCAGCCTTAAACTACCAAATGCTGGACTTTTTTTATGTGAGAGAATAAATCTTTGTAGTGTTTATACGACTACTTTTTGTATCACTATATTCACACTGAGCACAATTTCAAATTAGTACATAGATAAGTTCTGCTCAGGTCCCAATCAAACGTATTGCCTCCAACAAGAATGAGCTTAACTCCAAGCTGTCTCTCATGTATCTGGATGTTCCAAGCTCAGAAAGCACAGTGAGAGCTACTCAGACACTGTCCTTGTTTAGCCTTCTTTAGCCAAACCACTTCTCAGTTCCAAGTAGCAAAGAAATAACTTTGGCCTTAGGATTGACTTCTCTTTTTTTTGTTGTTGTTTTTATTGGGGAAGGGGAACAGGACTTCATTAGGGAACAGTGTGTACTTCCAGGACTTTTTTCCAAGACAAGTTGTTGTCTTTTCCATCTTAGTAGTGGAGGGTGCAGCTCAGCTCCAGGTCCAGTTGCCATTGCTAGTTACGGGGGGCACAGCCCACCATCCTTTGCGGGAGTTGAACCGGTAACCTTGTGGTTGAGAGGACATGCTCCAACCAACTGAGCTATCTGGGAGCTCAGCAGCAGCTCAGCTCAAGGTGTCATGTTCAATCTTAGTTGCAGGGGGTGGAGCCCACCATCCCTTGCGGGACTCGAGGAATTGATTGGCAACCTTGTGGTTGAGAGCCCACTGGCCCATGTGGGAATTGAACCGGCAGCCTTCGGAGTTAGGAGCATGGAGCTCTAACCGCCTGAGCCACCGGGCCGGCCTCTGACTTCTCTTTTTACAAATAATTGACAAGGGTTAAACCAGTTGACTAGGCATCGCCAAAAGATCTTAAAAAAAAAAAAAAATATATATATATATATATATATACACACACACACATATATATAATATATACAATATATACTGTAATTGAAAATAATATACAATATATAAAATAATATATATTATATATATTATTTTTATATATAAAAATATATATTATATATTATTTTTCAATTATAGTTGACATACATTATTACATTAGTTTCAGGTGTACAACACAGTGATTAGAAATTTATATAATTTATGAGGTGATCAGCCTAATAAATATAGTACCAACCAGACACTATACATAGTTATTACATTATATTTGACTGTATTCCTTGTGCCATGCTATACATCCCCATGATTATTGTGTAACTACTAATTTGTACTTCTTAATCCCGTCCCCATTTTCACCAACTTCCCAAACCCCCTCCCAGCTGGAAACCACTAAAATGTTCTCTGTATCTATGAGTTTGTTTCTGTGTTGTTTGGTTATTTTGGTCTTTATATTCCACATAAAAAACGAAATCATGTAATATTTGTCTTTCTCTATCTGACTTACTCCCCTCAGCATAATACCCTCCAGGTCCATCAGTATTGTGGCAGATGGCAAAATTTCATTATTTTTTTATGGCTGAGTAATATTACATTGTATATATAAGGTGTGATCAAACAATATGGTAAATGTTTAAATTAAAAAAAAAAATTACAGTAAAAGACACATTGGCATTAGTCCCCCTCAATATACTCCCTTCACTTTGAACACACTTATCCCATCATTCTTGCCACTTCCTGAAGCAGTTCTGGAAGTCCTCTTTTGTAAGTGTCTTTAATTGCATTGTCGTGGCTGCCTTGATGTCCTGAATCATTTGTACTTTGGGGAAAAGCCAGAAGTTGCACAGTTCAAGATCCGGTGAATAAGGTGGATGAGGACACACTGAAATGTTTTTATTTGACAGAAATTGCCATGTACCAGATGCGATATGTGACACGGAGCATTGTAATGAGGGAGGATGATTTACGTCACACTTTAAAACACACCTTCTCTTAACCATAGCTTATACCTGACTGACAGCGCTGAACAAGTTGAAACTTGTCACACATCATTACTAAGGTTCAACGCAACACTTCCCATATTGAAAATCCCTGCTTTTCCTTTGGATGGCACTCAGCGGCAGCATTCACCGTATTTTGTGATCACAGCGGAAAGGCTCCGTGTCACACATCACTTCTGGTATGGCAGTTTCTGTCAAGTAAAAACATGACAGTGTGTCCTCATCCATCTTATTCACTGGATCTGTCACCGTGTGACTTCTGGCTCCTCCCCAAAGTAAAAATGACCGTGAAAGGTAAATGTTTTGAGTCGATTCAGGACATCGAGGCAGCCGCGACAGCGCAACTAAAGACACTCATGAAACAGGACTTCCAGGACTGCTTCAGAAAGTGGTCAAAACGATGGGATAAGTGTGTTCAAAGCAAGAAGGAGTATTTTGAGGAGAATTAATGGCAATGTGTCTTTTACTGTATTTTTTTTTAAATTTAAACGTTCACCGTATTTTTTTAAATCACAGCTCATATGTATACCACCTTTTCTGTATCCATTCATCCATCGATGGACACCTAGATTGCCTGTATACCTTGGCTATTATAAATAATGCCACAATGAATATATGGATGCCCATGTCCCTTCGAAGCAGTATTATAGGTTTCTTCAGATAACTACCCAGAAATGGTATTACTGGGTCCTCCTTTTCTCTTGTTGTAGCCTTTGTTTTAAAAGTCTATTTTATCTGGCATAACTATTGCTACCCCAGCTTTTTTTGTTTGTTTGTTTCCATTTTCATGAAAAATTTTTTCCATCCCTTTGCTTTCAGTCTGTGTCTTTCGATCTGAAAGTGAGTCTCTTATAGGCAGCATATGTATGGGTTTTCTTATACATTCAGCCACCCTGCGTCTTTTGATTGGAACATTTAATCCATTACATTTAACGTAATAATTAATAAAGATGTAGTTATTGTGACTTCATTCTTCTTCTTCTTCTTCTTCTTCTTCTTCTTCTTCTTCTTCTTCTTCTTCTTCAAGAAGTCACTCTGACATGTTTTATAATACTGGCTTGGTGTTGATGAACTCCTTTAGCTTTTTCTTGTCTGGAAAGCTTTTTATCTGTCCTACAATTTTAAATGGTAGCTTTTCTGGGTAGAATAATCTTGTTTGTAGGCCCTTGTTTTTCATCTCTTTGATTTGAATATTTTGTGCTAATCCCTTTGGCCTGCAAAGCAGTCAGTTACCTGCAAGGGAGCTCCCATAAGACTGTCAGCTGATTTCTCAACAGAAACTTTATAGGCCAAAGACCTTTTTAAAACCCTATATGGTCCCAAATCCTATGAAATCCTAAAAGAGACTAACTGACTGACCAGTGAGTGATTCACTAATACTCACACATACTTACTTACTTCAAACAATATGTGTCAATCATCTTTTACCCACCAAGAGCTAGATAGGTTCACAATATATAGGGATGAATCTGAAAATTTTCTGTCAAGCTTCCAGTTCAATATAGCAGGAAACATACTAAATCAGAGCTGAAATTAACATACTGGTGATGCCTCCACTACACCGAGTGCAGTTCATCTAACAGTAGACTTAGTTGAAATCACTTTTCCTCCAATGCTAACATTTTAAGGTTTTCTCATAGATAGGTTGATAGGCAGATAGATAGATAGATAGATAGATAGATAGATAGATAGATAGATAGATAGATAGATAGATAGATAGATAGATAGATGGAAGCATACATGCATAGATACATGGATAGCTTGACAGATATACATAGATACATAGATAGATAGATAGATAGATAGATAGATAGATAGATATAAAGATACAGATATCAAAAGGCCCATGCTCTATTTTCTGATAGCAGTTTGTGCCCAATTATCTGACTATGATCAAAGGTATCTGTAGCTGCTGTTAAAAACTTTAGTAGGCCGTGAGTCCTTTAAAAATGCCAAACTTGAAATCTGATAGAGAACAGAGTAAAGAGACATGAGATGCTTCAAGGCAGTTCACCTCTGTGAGAGTTCTGTTGAGAAAGAACACACATATACTCACATACAAAGAGTTTGAAATAGGCAATTCCTTCAAGGAGAAGCATTAAGAGAACAGAAGGCCCAAGGTTTGTTACTGGCCTTAGAAGAGCTTACTGTTCATTTGTTTATAAATGTAAGTGAAGCCAGATTAGTCTTTAATTCAAGGAAGAGAGACAGAGACACAAGAGAGAAAATGGTCATGGTTGTCCTTTATGATTTTTTTTTCCATGTGAAGCATGGCAGCTCATTTTCAGTATTGGATTTTTGAATGGATTTTCTCCTATCCAGAGACTGGCTCTGCAGAAGTCATTATCAGACCTTTGGAGGTACCTCTGAATCTACCTCTGAATACAAATCCCTCTAGATCCCTCTGCTTTCCCCTCCTTACTTTTCCCTCCCCTCTTGTTGCACTGATTGCATGCAAAATTAATTATCAGTCCTGTCACATCTTGCACTGCTAACAGTGGTCAGTATTGAATTATGGGGAATGCAAATGCAATTTTCAGCAGCCTAATTGCTTCTCCAGTACCCAGCGAAACGTTACATTAAATACCCATGGCAAGCTGATTGTATTCAATTTCCATAACAAACTGGTGAGATTTCATTACTGGAGTCCCTAGCATCTACTCACACAACTCTTTCATAAATTCTCTATCAGTCTGGTCTTGGATAAAGCAAATTCCTTTCCAAAACAGCTACCCAGTGAGGTATTGATATGAACTGTATCAAGTGATCCATGAGAGTGACAGATGACTAAAGCATGCCATAGACATTTATTGAGAACTTCTATTGTCTGGTCTTCAAAGAGTTTAAGACTAGGTAGACAGACAAAATGTAAACAAATAGTTATAATAACTGTTTAATGTATACTGATAGATGTATGTTCAAGGTACCTTGGTAACTTAGAAGATGCTGCAATTGCAGAAGACTCAGATATTCATCAAAATCTTAAAAGAGAATTTAACTCTTGAGTTGGCTGAGGAAGGTTGAGTAGGAGTTCATTAGGCAGATGTAGTAGAGAAGGATATTTTAGAAAAACTAATACTTATAACTAGCATTTATTGAGAGCTCAATTGTCCTAGTCCTGATTTGAAACACATTATATGTATTAAAACATTTAATCCTCGTAGCTACCCTATGAGATATTATGTGCATTTTATGAATGGGGAAAATGAGACACTGAGAGATTAAGAAACTACTTCAATTGTGATGGTTAATTTTATATGTAAACTTGACTGGCCACGAGGTACCCAGATTAAATGTTATGTTGGGGTGTTTCTGGATGAGATTAGTGTTTGAATTAATTAACTCAGTAAAGTGGGTTGCCCTCCCCATGTGGGTGGGCATCATCCAATCCACTGAGGGACTGAATTGAACAAAAAACAGGGAAAGCGGGAATTTAAGGAAGGAAAATTCTCCCTTCATGATTCTCAGGCCTTTAAACTTTGAATTTACACCACTGGTTTTGCCGGATCTTCAGGTGACAGATGGCAGGCAGATCATGGGACTTCTCAGCCTCCGTGATCATGTGAGCCCATTCCTTATAAAATACATAGATATAGATGATTTCTCTAGAGAACCCCGAGTAACACAGACTTTGATACTAAGAATGGTTCTAAAGGAATAGATTTTTAAAGATGAGTTTTTTTAATTGGTTCTGGGTTTTCAGGGATTGGCTCTTTAATCTGATTAGATTTAAAGATGCTATTGACTCTATTCTCAGTTGTAAGGAGAAAGCCGATAGTCCATGGTGTGAACTGTTTATAGAGGTACCCCACATATCTGTATTGGGTACTACTATTTGGCTATTTATAAGAAGCAAGGAGCTAGGTGATTCTCTATGTGATTCTTTTTGAATATTTGTTTTGTAAAATGGAAGAATATAATGGCATTTCTTGGTTGTTACATAGCTAATAAGTACCAGAGTGAGAATTTAGACTCAGCAGTATGAAGAAGTCACAGATAAGCAAGGAAGACAGAGCTAGATGATTAAGGGTCGTACTGGTCATGCCAGGAGGTTGGAGTTAATCTGTAGGCAATGGGGAGTCCAAAAAGAAGAAGAAGAAGGAGAAGGAGAAGAAAAAACAAGACTAGATGTGCATGGTGGAAATATTATTGTGTAAGCAGACAGAAGGATTGATTAGAAGGAAGCCAGAACAGGAAGATAGGAGATCAAGACTTTCTAGTAGTCTTGCCACATGTAGGCAAGGGATGATGGGTGAGAGGCTGAGCCATGGGAACAACATCTGGAAAATACAACAAACATTTAAGGGTACATTTGACACAATTTGGTAATGGAATGAAGTAATGGATGTGGGATTATAATCAGTCAATCTACTGTTCTGACTTTCTTTCCCTATCCCAAACCCACCAGATATCTTGAAATAAGCAAGGGGAAAGGGTTGGAAAAGAAAAAGAGGGAGGAAAGTTAGAAGAGACTGGCTTGTGAGAGAGAATGAAGACATTTCAGTGTTCCAAGGGACTTGGGAATCCCTAGAAACGTTTAGTTCGTGTATTCTATGGAATCAACGTGGATGAGCAGCTGAAATTCATAAAATGATAGATCAGCACAGCGCAGGAGTTTGGAGAGTTTACTGTTTGAACAGTCAAGCTCCCTTGTTTTTATAGATGAGGAACTGATATTGAGGGAGACTGAAGTGACTGGTCTCAGGTCACTCAGCTAGTTTCTTACAGTGCGAAATCCAGGCCTCTCATTTCCATTTGTTTTGGATCATGGCACCCGTAAGTAGTAACCAATTCCCTTCTCCCTCAGAGTCCTGACCTTGTTTGCCTGAGACAGTTCTCATAGGGGGGCGCTGTAGTGTACCGCCAGTTCCTACCCCTCCCAACAACCCTTTGATCCACACACTTAGCTGCTTGGACTGTGTTTCTGCTGCTGACTGCGCTCAGCATGTACCTCTCCAGGAATTATTCTCTGCTGAAGGAAGTTACCTATGGCTATTTGGACTGTTGGGGTTTGTTTGTTTTTTAATTGGGTGAACAGTGTGTTTTTTCCAGGGTCCATCAGATCCAAGTCGTTGTCCTTCAATCTAGTTGTAGAGGGCACAGTTCAGCTCCAAGTCCATTCGCCGTTTTCAATCTAGTTGCAGGGGGTGTACCCCACCATCCCATGTGGGAATTGAACCGGCAACCTTGCACTCTAACCAACTGAGCCATCCAGCCACCCATGATTGTTGGAGAATTTTGAATATCAATGATTAGTCTTTTTGGCAAGGTGAAACCATAAAGGTATTTTGAATATAGAAGTGACTTCATGGGAAACTATTTAAGGACATGTGCAAGGAGAGATGAGAACAGAGAGGGAATGGAGGAGAAGCTAATGAGGATACTACTACTGGATGTTATAAAGACTTGTACTAAAGTTGTGGCATCGGAGTGCAAAAAAATGACAACATTTTTAAGGAAGAATCTAACTGACAGGATGGCTGATTGGAGTTTGGAAGAAAGAGAGAATTCATGACCAATTGAATAGAAAATTGATAGTGACATATCCAAACCTACATCATTAATTTAGTGGGAACTGGCTTGGGGGAGAGAACATGAGGGTTTTTCTGATATGATTGAGATTATAGAGAAAAAGTCAAGCAGAGATACCTGGGAGGCAGTTAGACATGTAGGACTAGAGTCTGAGACCAAGAAAGAGGTAAAAAGAGACGTTTGAAGATTTTCCATGGAGGAAATAGTTGAAATCTTGAGAATGTGTAGGATCTGAAGGGACTCGGATGTAGATAGAGACGAGAATCAAAGGATAACACTCAGACATTGAGGGAAGTCTATATTTAGGCAGTGGTGGGATCAAGTAAAGGTACCGTAAGAGAAAAAACAAAAGAAGTAAAGAAGGGAAAGGAACAGAAAAGTGGGACCTACAGGAAAGAAAGCATTTCAGGAGTCAAGGAGTGATCAGCTCTATATTAAAACACTACAGAGAAATCAGTCAAACAATAACGTTAGGATTGATGTGCTCCTCTGTGTAACAAGGATGATAATTATGATGCAGTTCTGAAGATTAAAGGAAATCATGTGTATTAAGCCTTTGGCATGAGACTAGGCACAAGAACAGCATTTAGTCAACAATATCTGCTATTGTAAATAGTATTATTACTAATCAGGACCCAACTAAGCTGAGCACTTTCCTAGTCACACATTTCAATAAGATGCAACTCTCACTTTCAAAAAGATCAGTGTCAATACAAAGATAAAGATGCAAGCAGGGAAATGCCATTTTATCATATTGGTTCTGTGAGAAAGATGCATACACAGTAAAAAGGCTCTAAAAGAAGTAAGCACTGTGAGCCTTTAGTCAGATACAAATGATAAGATTAGCCTAACATGAAATTTTACCCTTAGACATAAAATCTGCTGAGCCAGTTCATGGAGTATTGAATCTGTGTAATTATTATGTTTTGTTCCTTGGCGCAAACCTGCAGGGGCAGATTCTTTGGCGAGAACAGCCAAGATCCAGGGTCTTACATCCTTCCAGGGTGCACACACTTCTTGTTGACTTTTTCTACAATAAAGGCATCAGAATGGCTTTGCATTAATGGATATTTTCTGTAGCCTGAACAACAGTTGATCTTCAGACCCTATTTTACAAATTAGGACACCAGGTACATTATTTATTAGCATGGCAAAAACAGGATTTGGCCGAATTCAACGGCTTTCTCAGGGCTGCTGTTTGCCCCTCAAGAAATGGATCATTTCACCCTTGCCTGAATCCAGGTTTTTTCCAGTCCTTTCTACTCAAAGTAGATATCACGGACAGCAGCGTGGACATCACTAGGATACGTGTTTCAGATGCATAATCTCAGGCCCTATCCAGACCTACTGAACCAGACTCTGCATTTGGCCTGAACTTGAGGGAGAGTGTGTAGGTGAGAGGGACTGGGCTAGACACTGTGTTCGTTAGGGCTGAGGAACTCAACCACCTTCCCCCCGGTGCTCCGCATTGTCGCTGGGTGTTGTCAGAGCATCATGAAGCAATCTTGGATTATGGTTCCGTTTACAGTCCATGTGTGGAGGTCACAGTTAGTACAAAGGACCACTGCTTTTCTTATCTGAGTTATGTGATGAGGGTTCCCACAGAGGAATATTTTTATTGCAATGCACTCAATGTTTACGTCCCCTCAAAATTCATGTGTTAAAGAATTAACCCCTATGAAAATGCTATTAGAAGGTAGGGCTTTCGGGAGGTGATTAGGTGACGAGGGCAGAGCTCTCGTGAATGGCGTTAGTGCCCATAGGAAAGAGCTCTGAGAGAGCTACTTTGCCCCTCTGCCATGTGAGGTTACAGCAAAAAGATGACTGTCTAGAAAACAGGCTCTCAGCAGACACCAAATGGGTCTGTACTTGGATCTTGAACTTCTTAGCCTTTAGAACTGTGAGCAATAAATGCCTGTTGTTTATAAGCCACCCAGTCTATGGTATTTCTGTTATAGCAGCCCTAACAGACTGAGACACTGACCTAGTAATGGTAGGGGTGGAAGTGATAATTTTGCCGCTGGAAAATGCTTCTAGACTCAGAAGCAAGTAAAACCTGGAGGCCCCTTTCAGAAATCAGAAATATCGGCAAAGAGCTTCATAGATGGTTTATATAAAAATTTCTGTCACTTGCTAACCACATGACTTTAGGCATTGTTTTCACCTCTCAAAGCTTAAGTTTCCTCAATCACAGAATGTGGATAATTTTGGTACCTGTGTCATACAATGGCTGGGAAATGAAATGAACTAGGGCATATAAAGCAGTTAACAGTGCGTGGGTCCTAGTGAGGGCTCAATAAATATTACTTGTCTGTTATTACATAGTTTGTTATTATTTGATCATAATTCTTTATTAGCTAATCTCTTATACAAGAACAGTAAAGAGTTGGGCAAAATTCAATAGTTTTAAGTTAAGCGATATCGACAAATACTATGATATTAGAAATCCAGGTGGTACTTAGAGATCGACTTTGTTAGTCTCTGTGCTGTGGCCGGTAATACTATTTACTCCTTTTGTCCCTGCTGCATTTGAGACAAACTCTCCTTTCTTTCTTTCTCAAAGAAATGTCATCAGCTCACCATCCCCCACTATGCAAGTGCCTTTCACAGCTGCAAAAGCCGTTCTGAGCAGATGAACCCAGCACCATATAGACACATGTTTACTCCGCTTTGCCACAATTCGTCTTACTTTGCATTTTCCAGGAACACATTTTTAGGATGGAAATGGCTTTATTGCATTTATATTTAGTCAATTATCTGGTTTATTTTCTGTTTTTTTGCAATCTAATTAAACTCAGTGCATCAACTTAGTTTAAGGCATGACAGCTGTGGAAACTTAGTTTATTTACTTTGAGCAAAAAAAGGACAAGCTGGCACAATGTCTTCCCATTTTATGAGTCCATTTAATTGAGTACAAGCATGGATGGTATCCCCGCCCTAATAGTAAATTCTGCTATTATGCAGCCATAGTCAACATGGTGTCACTGACTGTAACCTACACGTTTTCCAGGAAGATGCAAGCGATTGCTTCTAAAGGAACGCTAGCTCATTCTGTCCCTCAGGTCTCATTCATAATTTATAACTCTGAACTATTGGCCTGTTAGCTATTAACTACCATTTCTAACATCTTTTGACTCCCTCAGTGAGATTGCAAGAAACTCTTAATTTGCTTCATCTAAAATACTATAGTTTTCATATGCTAGAATCCATGAAGGTAATCTTGAGGCCTTAGTTGTGTTCTCCTGAAGTTGTAAAGTACTAGCGCACTTCAGTTTTATTGATTATTTTTAGTTTTCACTCTTGTTTCATCACTGTTATGAGTTCTTTCTCCATAGTCTCAGAAGGCTCTGACAGGAGACTCTATACGTCACCTGTGGATGCTTTTGTCTAGATGCCTAACCTCCCGTCATAACCCTGTTTGCTTATTAAAGGTAAGGGTTGCCTTTTGTTACCTCCATGACCCACTGCAATGGTTGCATTCCTCCTGGGTGCAAAGCAGGTGATATTGCAAACGTTGCGTTCCTCACATGGCTGAGCCACTGATAAGGATTAAAAATTCAAACGCGTACCTACAAGTGACATCATTCCTTCAGAATATTGTTCCTTCATGCAAAGCTTTAAAATTATGTGGTCTAAATAGTTTCTTCTAAGGTTAGTATCAGTTCCATGTTCAAAGGATCAGTGTGACTTCTTTTCATGGGTGCACAGGAAGACCAAAGGGTGACAGGAGAAAGTGTTTCCATTTGTAGTTTTACTACTGACTCATGGTATGTACCAGTTTTGAATTTTATTTCATATTCCATTTCCAAAATGGGATAGAAATATATGGGGTAAACTACTGTTCAAGTCAGTTAGGGCTTCACGTCCTACATGGCTCCTCTCTTGAAACCTCTCTAGATTCCCTTTGCCCTCAGGATGAATCTGAACGTGCTCCTTTGTTCCAAACTGTGCTACATTTTCAGCTTTACAGACACAGCATCTATAAACAACACAGCTGTGTTACACGAGGGTGTGGGGGTCAACAGCTCAGACTTTTTTGTGACCCTGTCCTGAATTCAAATTCCTGCTTTTTCAGCTCCATAGACGTCAGCTCTATAGACTTAGACTTTGACCCATAGTTTCTTTATCTATAAAATAGAGATGATAATAATCCATGTCTTATAGGCTTATTGTGAAGATTAAAAGAAATGTAATTAGAAAGTTGGTATGAAGTACCAAGTGTAATACTAGCCCTACATAGATATGAAGTAAATAGTTATTTTTGTCACTTATTAGTTTACATGTCTGACTCAGTACATTGCAACTTCTAGAGGGCAAGCATTTCATTTTTGTGCCTCTATAACATAGCATAGTGCTCTGCGTTTCGTCATTTCATGGATAGTGAATGAATAAATGTATCCGTAAGTAATCACTTCAAGTACACAACTTGTCAAAGAAACACTTTCCAGATAGACTTTTTCCCTTGGGGAGTAGTCTTTAAAATGGTCCTATGGCTGTCTAAGGTAGATCTGTGAGACCGCCTGGGCCCGAACCCCTGGCAGTGTGTCCTAGGACTTTCATGGATCTCAGGCTTATGCCTTCATTTATTGTCGATGCCTCAATAGTCCTTTTCCTATATTTTCACCTCTGAAATAGCCCACATGCTCAATTTTCTCATGGTCATTGTAGTTTTAAATTTTCTTCCTCTTTCTGAAGAAGAGTAACAGAAATATGGCACACCTCTCACGAGCCCACATTTCTTACATCTTTAGCTCATAAATGCCATTATTCTGCAGAGTAGCAGGTTGCAAATGTTACAATGTTGAACAGAATTGAAATACGATGTTTGCTCTGATTGATCCATTGCTTATTTGTGGCAGAAGTTATCCCTTACCCAGATTTATTTCTCTCTGCCCTGATGCCTCTTCGTGAACTAATTACTCACCTTGAGTGTGTACATAGCCAAGCTTTTTCAGTACGTTTAGCCCTGATAATATCCTTTCCTTCCAAGGGTGCTAAGTGATTGAGATAGGGTAACATTTCTATGCCAATTATGTTAAAGGATTATTATTTTACATCTTTAATAAATAAGGAAAGGAAAGGAAATGATGCAAAGAGGTAGAAAGACAGGTAAGATTAATAGGTTGGATTAGTGAATTATCAGACCACCTAGATTTCTCAGGTAGCTTTCTGATCAGATAGCCTGGAGAAGAAATAAGAAGAATGACAGCCTTGGCTGAATTCCATACATATATATAGAAGATAAAATCATGGCATATGGCTTAGTTATGAAGCACCTCTTTTTTGGAAGCTGTAAGCATGTACCTGTAAGAAGTAAGTGTTATAATTTTCAAAATGGCAATTCATGACTTTTCATAGCCTCTTCTGGAGGTGAGTTTCTGGCCAGTTTCGTGGCGATAGAAATATAGGACTTGCTAAAAGTTACAAAATGGCTGTGGCAGTTTTGGGAAGAGTTCCTTTAGACCACCAGACTATGCCACCTCAGCAATATTATCACTTATCAATTGCTCACTGAGAGCTGGGGTTAGGGGGGGGGATTTTAATCAGTACAGCCTTTATTCATTTATCCTCGTATCAGTTCTATTATTTTTTCAGTGAATATCAGATAGAACTGGGTCACCACGCGATTTTACTACTTACTATCTCTGTGACATTGGATGTGGTTATTAACCTCATTGAACTTCCGTTGCTTCATTTTTAAAGTTTGAGCAACAGTAACTAACTCATCAGGTCATTGGAGAATTAAATGCGGTTCCATATATACAGCTTCTAGGAGGTTGACATGTCAGAGGAACTCAAGAGATGGGAGCTGACAAGAATGTTTCTTACATTTTTTTGGAGCGTGTATGGAGTGACAATTAGGAAGCCATTGTATTTGTGCGGTCTTCATAGTGGCACTTTAAAATTCCATTGTAGGATTTAAAAATTCCGAGGAATTAAATTTTGTCCTCCTTCTTACTATATTAGAAGCAAAAATTAAATGGGAAGAAAAGTAGGTTTCCTTTTGATAGATCTATTAATAGGGATGAAAGCAAGCACTGAGATTTGTTTGGAATGCAAAATAATGGAAAGTTTATAGGCAAATGGTTGAGATAGGAAGGCATGTTTCTTCCCCCACAAAAAGACAGTTTAGAGGTTTTAAAAAGTAGTCAAGGGTCTCCCCTTTGGGAAAAATTGGAAATAATATCTTACTCTTGTATAATCAATCAAGAATTGTGGACTGAATTTGCACGACTCTCTCTCTTTTTAAATACCACTTTGGTGGGACAGAGAGTTTTTGGCTCTGAAAGTCTGACGCTAAGGATTTTTGCCAAGCACAAGCTGAAAGCTGTTTTTCCTCATACGATACCTGTGATATTTTTTGAAGTCCCCACTTCTTTTCTAAGATATCAATCATGTGAGTCTTTAAATATGTATATCTGTAGAGGATGCCTGTATTCCACCAATTTGCAGATTCTTCAGATTAGGTTTTACAGGGGATTTGTAGAGGAAGAACTATGACTTGACCCAGGCCCTGGCAGGCCAGGCCTCACTTGTCCAGGCGAAGACAGGTACTGGAAGGGAGGATGAGAATTATGTTCTACAGCCCTTTGAGAAGCTCAGGAAGCTGATGGCATAGCCAAAGACTTCTGCTTAGAGAATGCTGGCAGTTAGCATGTAGAGTAGGTCCCTATGATGGGGCACACGGGCAAGCATTATGTCAAAAATCTGCAATGTTCACCTGAAGAATGAAAGCCATTATTCATGCTCTACGAGACCTCCAAACACTGTAATAGGTGGAAGTTGTAGCATTTCTCACTCCCTTATAAAGAGAGTGAGTTCCTCACCACTAGAGGTACTAAAGAAAAAGAAAGGGCAAATACTTTCAGAGGTATTGCAGCAATTCGCCCATCAGACACATTTTGATCTTGATAACTACAGTTTTCCACTGTCTTAGAGATTCAATGGTGGTTTACATTAGATCCATTTTTTTTTTTTAACCTTATTTCCATTGGGAAGTTGTTCTCTGATGTACAATACAGTTTTCTCTTTGCAATTTATGAAAAAATATAGAAATCCAGAACACTTAGAGGTGATGGCTAATTATTGTATTGCTCTCATAGAAAAATCCTGAGATCAGTTTAAAGAATGATCAGACTGTATTGGGGGTTTTATTTATCTTATCATCATTCTGATTTCTTCCACTTTGTTAAGAAAAGAGAGAGGAAAGGAGAAGGAAGGAGAAAGCAGGGAAGAAAGAGAGATCACATTTAATTTCCCAATGAAAAGGAAAAAGAAATAATAAATTGAATTTTTAAAATAAACATACCACTGTGCTGGGTTGTCAGTCATTTTTGATGTTCAACTTCCCTTATTTCTGACTGACTTCTGAAACACTTCCCTCAAGAGTATCATCACACACAACTGTTAGAAATCCTAATATGTCACAATTTTACCAGCCCTCATCTTCTAATATTCCAGCTTGGAGAGTTTGCAGAGCTCTGGTTTATTAATGTTGAACCTTGCAGGGCATCTATGAATCTTGGCAGAGGTGGTAGGGGACTAGAATTTAATTAAAGGCACAAGCCTACATGGGGATTTGTGAAGTCTCAGACTTTAGGAGGGAGACAGTCAGTGTACAGAAGCTGCTAGTAGGAGATAGGCAGGGTGGCAAAGTGTGCAAGGACCGAAGGAGGTGATATCCCAAGGCCTAAACAAGGAGAAAAAAAAAGCATAAAAAGATTGACAAGATCAGCAGAGCTTTCGTCAGACAAAAGCATGGTATAGAGAAGGTGTGTGTGTGTGTGTGTGTGTGTGTGTGTGTGTGTGTGTGTGTGTGTGTGTGTGTGTGTGTGTGTGTGTAGTGTGTACACACTGACTTACAGGTAGCCACCCTGTCCCCTGAGAGAAATTTGATGATGGCAGCAACAAAACCTAAACAGAGAATAATTAAAAAGCAAGGGGGGAGCTAATGAAATGAAAATAACTTTAAAAGGACGAAAAGAAATTGTTATTAACATGCCATGCGGTTAACCTATGAATGTCGCTGCTGTGGAAACATAATAACACAGAGTCAGCTCCTGCAATGCAAATAAGCTCCTTCCTGGGTGGAAACAGGGCTCTTTGGGAAAAGATTCACTTTTCTGTTCATGGGGGTATGATTTAACTCACTGGAATAGCAGTACTTTGACAAATGGCGCCGTTGTGGTCCAAAGTGAATGCGGCTGGTTTTGATAGAAGGGAATGTGCTGCAAAAACCATGAAGAAAAACATGCTTGCCTTCCCCCACCCCCACTTTCAGCATAAGGACAACTTTGAGCCTTCTCGCTTTTGAGAGGCCCAGGAGTGGAAAGAAAGGTCTGACGTCTGATAATGTGTGCCTCCCACAGAGCAGAAGGAGCCTAGTTCACAAAGCATTTCTCCAAGGGACACTGCTTACTAGCTTGGCCCACACTGGGTTTGGGGGGGCTTGACTGTTGTCATTTTGGTCCACCGGGTTCAAGTTAAAAATAAGGAGTTTCTTCTACACGGAGCTTCCATTAGTTGAGAGTACGATATTGAGGTTTGATGGACATTTGCATGCCACACTACACATAACCTAGAGTGTTGCTGATATCAATTCATTTCACTTCATCAAGGTGCCGGTCACCATCTTAGCCAGGTAGGGCTGAGGGAATTTTCAGAGTATTGGCTGTGTTGGGATTGCTGTTCTTTTATCTCCTTATTTTATGTGCCATCTGCTGATTCTTTTCTAAGCCCTAGGCCATTGTGCAGGAAAATATTCCTTCCATAAATAAGGAATTTAGACCAGAGGCCAAAGAGTCTCCGTCTCTCTCCTTGGGATTATTGCTCAGTGTTCAAGTTCAAACTTAATGTTCAAAGTCCTCAGTTCTTCTATCTCTTGCTATTAGGGTTGCTAATCTGTCGCTGTATAGATGTATTTTTGTCTGGAGATTCTTGGGTTGAAAGAGAGTAACTCTCTTTTGGTACATGCCCCACACAACACCTCTGTTTGAACTGTCTCCCTGCTATATACTGCAGCGATAGGAGAGGGGTTTGTTTGTTTTATTTTATTTTATTATTATTATTTTTAAATAGCATCCTGACTTTAACCAAGGAAAGAAGAACAATCTTTGAATAATGTGCTATCTCAAATGACCTCCTGTAATGTATTAAAGTCATCCATTCACTCTGTCCTTTGTTTACTGAGTACCTACTATGGTTACATAAGGGTCCTAAAGGGACAAATACAGACAGGTCTTTGTCACCATCTGTGCCATATTCTAGTGAGAAGAGGCAGATGATACTCAAATAGGTCAGTTGTAAATCAATTGCCAGTAACAGTAAGTGCTAGAGTGGAAAGGAACAGAACAAGGACAGGGGTACTGTTTTGGCGGTTGGAAGGGAGAGACATCCGACTTGAAATCTGAGAGATGAGAGGAGCCAGTGATAACAGCCCCAGAAGAAGGGAATTCAGGACGGAGGGAGCAGAAGACTCCAAAGGTGCAAACAAGAAGACCAGAGTGGCCAGAGCAGAGTGAGAAGGGGAACGTTAGGAAGAAAACAGAGGCTGGCTCCTGAAGTACACGGTTGTTCACTGACAGCGTCCTTGGCAATTGCACCCACTTTTTATGAAATCCTCAGACAATAAAATTATGTCTCTACTTTTTCCTATCTTTGCCTAAGACCTTGATTAAATAACAATAACAGCGATACATGTATTAAACCCATTGCTAAATTCTAGTCACAAGTATTAAGTATTTTAGTCAGCTCTCCATCTTCATGGGTCTCGCATCCATGGATTCAACCAACCGTGGGAAAAAAAGTCTGAAAAAAGTTACATGGTTGCAGACATGTATTATGTAGGAAAGCTGATGATGGCTTGATGGTCGCGTCTGTACTGAATACGTACAGACTTTCTTTATCTTGTCATGGTTCCCTAAACAATGCAGTATAACACTATATACATAGCATTTACATTGCATTAGGTATCATAAGTAATCTAGAGATGATTCAAAGTACACAGGAGGATGTGCTAGGTTATGTGAAAATACTGTGCCATATTGTATAAGGGACTTAAGTATCTGTGGAGTTTGTTATACATGGGGGTCCTGGAACCAATCCCCGAGTCCCCTGTGGACACCAAGGGATAACTGTGTATATATTATTTTATTTAATCTTCACACGACTGCTAAGTACTAATGGAACCAAGATTGAGAGAAATTAACCAATTTTTCAAGATTTAATACAGCTAGTAAGTTATAAAACCTGGGTAAATCTTTCGTTGGCTTGTTTACAAAGCCATAGATTTACTTCAAGGCTTTTCTATCGCTTTCCCAGCACTAACATTGTGTTCGTATTGTGTGCCAGTCACTAAACTGAATATCTTACACATATTGCCTCAGTACACAAAACAATCCTATGGAGTAGATACTAGTCTCATCAATTTGCATGTAGGAAAACTGAAAAGTGGAACAATCAAAGGATTTGCTTGAGGTCAAACACTGGTGTTCTGCAGTGTTGGGGTTCAGAGTGAGGTCTGTCTGAGTCTAAGGCCTTATCTAACCTGTCTTCCAATGTCATCAGTGCCTCCATCTGGAAACCTAGGGTTTGGCTAACAGGGGAGCCAACTTGATAAGGATGGGTTATCGGGACAGGATTCCTCGTATTCCATGCTTTGCTTTATCAGTATAATTTCATGCTCCCAATTGGGTAAACTGTTCCCCAATTCTCTTTTTCCCTATCAAATACAGACTGCTCTATGAGCTATTTCATGCTATGTCTGAACCCAATACGACCTTACCACCAGGTGGTCCCCATGGCACTTGTATTATTCCTCCTTGGTTCCAATGACTTTTGTACATGTTTTATGGATCCTTTGTACTCACTTCCTGTAGGCCTGCTCACTCCCTGAAAAACAGGGCTGTATCTCCCTCAGGTATGCATCTGTGTAACATCTAGCTACTTAATGTGTCACATAGACTAGGGGCTCAGTAAATATTTATCAGAGGAGCTGATGTTTCAGCAAGTCTGAGAAATACCTTATCCCTGCTACTCTGTTTTTTGGATGCAAGCAGTTGATAAAATTGGTTTGGAAAGCCACGCAGGAATATTCTTAATGAGACAGATAATGGGACTGTCTTTTGAGATAAGAAAACACATCAGCAAAAGACGGATGGCAATACAACTGTGCTATTTTCTGCCAACTGATGTTCCTATTGTCCCCATGGAAAGATCGAACCAAAAGTCTTCTCTAACTCTTGAGTGAACTAACTGGCTGTATTTTTAACCTCTGCTAATTGAGTTTGGCTCTAAGAATTCACCTGGGCCAAACAGGGCCTTTCCAGGATGTGATATGCTCCAGGAAACTCTGATATCTGAACCTCTCAGCATCTTGTACTTTATTCAGTGTCACTTCTTGCATGCTAAGAAATATACCACACACAAAAAACCAAACTAAATAAAAAGAAAAGATCTTAGGCTGCCCTTGCTACCTGTAATCCTAACCAAAGAACGTTTTTGTAGTGGGCACGTACCATTCACAAAAAAATAATGTTTCTGTTGAAATAGCAATGGTTGGGGGATGATACAAAGAAAAATATGTCTACTCCAATCTAGAGATTAAAGAGAAAACAGAGTGGTTAGCCATAGCAATCCCACTGGCCAACTCACTCTTGCACATTGCGTCCTTATCTAGCCCATGTTATCTAGATGGAGACTAGATAATAGGGAAGGCAGATGTTAGTCCAGGAAATGAGAGAGAGAGAGAGAGAGAGAGGGAGGGAGGGAGGAGGGAGGGAGGGAGGGAGGGAGGGAGGAGAGGAGAGGAGAGGAGAGGAGAGGAGAGGAGAGGAGAGGAGAGGAGAGGAGAAGAGAAGAGGAGAAATGTATACCTACAACCTCTTCAATTTTGCATTTGACAGGTTACATATGGAAAAAGCCTCATATGGGCACTAGGGTTAGATCCAAGTGAAAATCATATCCTTAACATTTATTACCTCTTTTGATTAAGACAGTCCCTTTTTGGATTTTGATACTATGTTGCTTTTGGGGAAACATGCCTGAAGGGAAAATAGGCCAGTTTCTCAAAGCAAGAAATTTAAAACTCACAAAACTGTTGTGAGGTTGGTTTGATTGTGCCCATTTTACAAATAAAGGAATGGATGCTCAAGGTGGGTAAGAGACGTGTTATGCTAACAGTGGGCTGGGTGCCCTCCAGGCCTCTCCTTGTCTGTTTGCCTCCAATGGCCACGCTCTTTCCTTTACTGTCGACTCATATCACAAAGCCAACCAACTTCAAGAGCACTGGTTTTATATTAAACAAAAGAAGATGAAAACAAGAGTTAAAAAAGCAAACAGACAAGCAAAAGCACTTGCTGAGCTGCAAGACCATTTTGTGCTTCTTTATCAGGCTTTGATGGTAGGAGCATCAAGGTTCAACTCTTGCCCGAGTCTGCAGACATGCAAGGTGAGAGAAACTGACTTAAGACTAAATAATCATCTACAAGCGAAGAGCGGGGCTGGGGTTCACCAAGTGTATTAATCCATAACAAAGTATCCCAAACTAGGTGGCTTAAGAAAACAGACACTTATTGTCTCATATTCTAGAGGCTGGAAGCCCAAAATTAAGGCAGGACCATGCTCATTCTAAAGGTTTCAGGTAGAATCTTTCCCTGTCTCTTCCTAATTTCTGGTGATGGCCATTAATCCTTGTTGTTCCTTGCGTGCTGCCGTATCACTCCAACCTCTGCCTTTCTCATCACATGGAACTCTACTCGTGTGTCTCCCTCTTCACGTGACATTTCTCTGTTATAAGGACACCAGTCATATTGTGTTAGAGAATGCTCTAAAGGCCTCATCTTAATTTGATCCCATCTGTAAGCACCCTGTTCCCAAATAAGCTCGTAGTCACAGGTACCAGGAGTGAGGACTTGAGCATATCTCTTGAGGGGACATAACTCAGCCCATAACACCAACTTGTAACTGTGCTTCTTTAGAACTGCTGTGTGTCTGTGCCCACGGTCACCAAATTCGTTATTGCTAATATGCTGCGGTGTGGGGGTCCAGGGATTCCATCTCTATGACAGGCAGCCATAGGAGTCTCTTTTCCCATCACATCACACTCTGCTGTCATTGTCAGTTCCCCATCAGTGGGGATCATCTGTGTGTCATGCGGAGTGTGTGGGTTGGCCTCTGATGAAGGGAAACCTAAGTCCTTGATCTTTCAGGTACCTAACTCAGGGCAGAAAGGCAGAGACCCAAATGCCTTCTCTGAGATTATCTTTTGATTATATATCCAGAGCGCAGAAGCGTCATGGATGTGATACATGATCCAGAAGTCAAAGTGAGTATTCCCTCAGGGAAACATTAACTCTGTTCCGATTATGCTGAGTGTAAAATGCCTGGGAGCATCCTAACCGCTGTGCTCTGGCTGTCAGTGCAGAGGGAGACAGGAGGAGACCACGGAGCAGACGGAGCAGCACACCAGGGATCTAGACTCCTCCACTAAAGGGGCATAGATGGCCAATTCAGCAAAGGCCAATTCAGCAAAGGACCTCTGGTCTGTCTTATTCATTTCACTGCTCAGGAAGGATACATGACTCTAGTAAATTACGTGTTATCAGGTGGATGACCTGGACACATACAAGTGAGACTGTAAGGAAGGCCGTATAGCTCATTGATGCCCCTTTACGTGATAAAACATTGACTTTCTTGTTTTAATACATGCAATGGTTGGTATACAAGTCACAACAGTGCAGACATTAAGAGGGCAGCCAGACAGCCTGCGTTTGGAACCTGTTTCCTCCATTCATAAGCAGTGTAATTTGGGGCACGTTCCATCATCTGTAAAATGGCAATGCTAATGATACTATCTGCCTCACCGAGTTGATATGAGGGTCAAATTCAAATGTATCGAAAGCACCTAGGACATTGCTTCACAGAGATAAAGTATTAAGGAAGAGCTGATGTAATTATTATTATTGTTATCCTTCCCTTATAACCAGAGTGACCTGAACACAGGACGTTGCACTGCACTGTGAAGGTGTTCACTTCCCTGAAACCTCAGAGCAGTGGGAGCTACAGTGGAGGCAGCGCAGCACAGATGAGCGCAGGCTGAGCGTACAGTCCCCCAGCATGTGGCCATAGGGAATCCTACTGAAAGCATAGCCAGTCGTTGTGGAGTCCGGGACATTTCCAGAGACAAGGATCCTGGGGCTGGCAGCAAACAGTGGGAGGTCAAGAAAGTAGGGCTGAGATTTATCAGCTCGTCCATGTCGGTTTGGAACCCCTGACCCCAGAGGCAAGTTATGAAGATGATTTTGTTGTAATTCTGATGCTCTAATGGACTGATGGGGGATATAGAAAATCGACTTCTGTACTTCTGTCGTATACACACCCATACCGCAGTGCTTGTTTTTCATTCTTATATCCATGTCACATGCCCTCTCTTGTACACATGCCTCTGGACAAATGTCTCTCACCTGTCTCCTTTCTAGACAGTGGCTTCTAACATGCAATTAGCCTGAAAAAAAGATAACCCTGCTGTGAGACTTGTGCGTAAATCAAGCCCATGCTATTTTACTCTCCTTTTACCTCACCGAGGGGCTCTCTAAATAGAGGAAACATTTGAAATAGTATTTATGAAATTCAGATTCAAGTTTTCTTTTTTCCTACATATTTTGTGGTCTTGTTCAAGTCTCTTGATTTTGTTTCAGATGCAACAAAAGCCCATTTACAGATGGGGAAACTGACACTCAGAGAGGTATCTAGCTAGGAAAGAGAAAGACAGGAATTGAAAATCTAGGTCTGTGCAACTCAGTACCCACATTCTTTCTGCTTTGTGGCACTCTTTGCAAATATTGAAAATGATTAAAAATATAGGTATTTGCAATATGTAGATATGTGTATTTTTAATCATTAATCTTAGAATGAACACTTACTTGTGCACGTAACTGTATTTTTCATGCAGTTATCGCAGTCACCGCCACCATCTAGGTTTCCTCAAGGGACCACATAATGATGACTCTTAAAATCACTGCTGTGCAAGGTGAGAGGGAAATGGACAAGATGGTAGAGCTTGGGTCGGGGAACAGACTTGGAGCACTGAACAGCAGGCAGCACTGCTGTTGGCAGAGGAGCAGAGAAGGCACTGTGGCTTGCCCATGCCATCATGGCAAAAAATAGCATGGAACAGCTGGTGAGCTGTCAGAATGATCTTGAGGAGGAAATGTGAAATGTCTCTGCCTGGTGTATTAATCGAGAGTGATTCGGACAGAACTGAATTGCCAGGGGAGGCATAACCAAGGTGGTAGCTCACCCTTCCGTCTGCAATGTGGTTCTCTGTCACGGGCCTTTTCACACACATACCACCCCATTTGCATACTCTCTCCCTCCCCCACCACCTGACCCCCCACCCAGAGATATATGTGCACACACCCAAAGGGATAACAGTGAACAAAAATACATTTTAAGTACTTACAGATATTGTACCAAGAAAAAATTTAAAGAGACTTTGGACAGGTTAGGAATTATGACTTTTTGGGAAGAGAGATCTTTTTGAATAGTCATGGTGGAGTCCTCATTGGCTTTCGTTATTTCACGGAGTAGTTTAAATCTATATCGTAATTAAAATTTTTAATGGTCATTAAGATTTTGGCATGATTGGTGCATTCAGTGAAGGTGTGAAGGGTTGAAATGCAGACAAAGAAAGAACAGAGATAGAAATGACAGTCTCGAGCAGGGTGTGAAGTTATTTCTGCATTCGGAGGAGAAACAACTTGAGGACCAACCTGGTGCATCAAATTGCAAAGTTGCTTTCTTCTAGGAACAGTTTGGGTAACCTGAAATAGCTGAAGCCATGAAATCTTTTTTCTTTTTTTTCTTTTTTTTTGTTATTGGTAGCTAAGGAAAGAGCCATTGTAGCCAGAGAATCGGGTGTTGTGCTTTTGGATATGACCTTGAATAGAGGCTGCTACCTTCTGGCTTCCATTTCGGATAATAAATCCTTCTCCCTGCCTCGTCTCCTTCTCAGGGAAAGATGAATGAGTCAGGTGCTTCCGAGATTTCCTGAGGAATGGTTTTAGTAAAAGCAGCAATTGGGCATTGCGAGTGCCACGGTCATCTGTACAGGGATATTGCTGAGGTTATTCATTTTGTTGTGCCCACAGTATAATGCTTTGAAGTAGAAAGCAAAGAGCAATCATTTGTCCAATAGATGGAATGAGAAGAAGCAGAGGGAGAATTTACATATGCCAAGGAGTCCAAATTAATTTCATAAAGCAGGGAATTGATTTTTCCTTGGAATTTGAAGTAACTGGCAATATTTGCAGCTATGGGGTAGAATTCTTTGCTTTTAAAGATATGGAAGCATTCGGCAAATTGTTGTGAAATACTGCTTGTATGTGATTTTAAGTGAATAGGGATGCCTCTCTATGGCTATCTTCAGCAACTTTATGATATATATTTTTGATGCTTTCTTTCAAATTCAGGCAAAGAACATGCATATCTGTATTGGGAATTAATGTCCTTTCCCAAACTAGCAATGAGTACTCTTCCCATTCCTAATTTCCACACTAACTTGACAATTACAAACAAACCCAATTGAACCTTTATCATGGGCAAACCTTGTGTTGTTCATAATTTTGGCACACCTGCTTCTTTTGCTTAAGTTTTAAAAATTTGGCCTTTCTCTTTTTATATTGTTTACCAATAGGGTTTTTGCAAAGTCCTTAATGTAGTACCAAAAGTACCTCCATATATTTTAACTCCTATAAACAAAACAAGTTGTGGCCTTGTTGGAAAATTGAATTTCGTGAAAAATATACTCTCTTTAAAAGCTCAAGGTTGGCTTCAGTTCAAACATGGGAAGCTTCTTGGTGATTTATGTTCCATTTGACATGGTCTATCCATTTTTAAGAGAGGCAGAGTACAATTACATTATCATGATGTAGAAGAAACAGGAATAATTCTGACCACTGATTTACCAGTAGCAAAATAGACTGATGGTCACAAATAGAAAGAAGTCTTCTAAGCCAAAGGCATATCCAGGAGACACTACCATAGGCGTGAAGATAAGCGAATTGGTTTTACTAGTAGCTAAGAAAAGCTGAACAATCAATCAGCTAACTCCTATATTATTTGTGGTTGTTTAGAATGGATTGTAATATCAAAATTTTGCAAGTTCAAAGATTTAAATTACATGCAAAGCAGGGATACACCTGGACACTTTCTTCTTTAACACATATGGAGTAAAAAATGTGTATGGTCATTTCCTTGCATTTGGGTCATGACTTCAAAATCTGTACCAATCAGAAAGTTTTTGTAGCCTTTTGTTTCCTGAAGCTGAGTATATTCATCAATGCTTAATTAATAACACTGCATAATAAATCACACCAAAATTTAGTGGCTTAGAAAATCTAGTATTTATTCTCAAATTCACAGGCCTGCAGGTTGACTGAAGTTTGTCTTATCTCAGCTGGGCTCAGCATGGTAGCACTTTTTTTAGGCCGCAGGTGGGCTATTTCAGCTCCAAGCTGAAATTAGGTACAGGTCTGTTTTATGTGTGTTTATTCTGGGGCTCAGGCTGAAGGGTCAGTGGCTACCTGGGGCACACTCTTTTCACGGTACATCCTAGAGCACAAAAGGGCAACCCAAACTATAGAAGCATGTTTAAAGCCTCTGCTTATATCACATTCACTTCCATTCTATTGGCCAGACAGGTCATGGTGAAAAGCCATAGTCATGAAGTGGGAAAGTACTTTCTTCCCACAGTGGAAAGACACTGTAAAGTTACACAGTATTCCAGAGAGTAAAGAAATGGGACAATAATCCAATTTACCACATGACCAACCCTAATTACCTCCTTGGTTACTCTTGATAACCAAGTTTAGACTCTTCCAGATGGATAGGATATTAGAAGTCAACTAGTTTAACCTCCCTCCAAATGCAAGAATTCTTTCCGCAGCAGTCCTGACAGATGCATTTTCAGGGGCTGCTAGAGAGTTCTTCCAGTAGCTCACCCATGATTTTGCAAGGCAGCCTACTTTATTGTAGGAGCGTTCTAAGGGTGGAAAAGAAATCTTACTTTTTATTCAAGCTGTCTTGCTATACGCTCTTCCCATTCCTCAGAAGTCTGCACTCAGAAACGAAGGTGAATATACACTCCTTTCTTCATGGAATAGTTCGTGATGCCAGCTAGTACACTTCCCTCCCAAAGTCATGGCTTTTCTAGTTTTCATAATCCTTCCTCAAATGACGTGAAAGCATTTCCTGAAATTTCACTATTCTTGTCATGCTCCTATGGATTGTCACTAAAGCCTACGGGTGACGCTATTGGCGGAGTATTTATTGGAGAACGGGGTGCTCTGGCCTTTGCCTGACTCCTGTTGAGCCCAGGGAGAGGTCTGCTGTCTCCAATGGCAACACTCTTCTATCCATGAGTCAAGAGTTTACATAAAAGTTTTGTTTTGTTTTTTTAATAGAGATTCTATCCCACTTCTAGGTCATATTGCGCTCATGGTCATTCAACACTTCATCTCTTCTTCCTGAACTCCATTTTGACGGAATCATCCCGATCTTATACCTATGCAATTGTTTATTTTTTTGTTTTATTGGGGAACAGTGTATTTTTCCAGGGCCCATCAACTCCAAGTTGTTGTCCTTCGATCTAATTGTGGAGGGTGCAGCTCAGCTCCAAGTCCAGTGGCTGTTTTCAATCTTAGTTGCAGGGGGGCACAACCCATCATCCTGTGTGGGAATTGAACTGGCAACCTTGTTGCTGAGAGCTCATGCTCTAATAAACTGAGCCATCCGGACGTTTCTGCAATTGCTTATTTTATATAAATGACTCTATTTATTTTTGTTAACTTTTATCTTGTTTTATTCTCTGTTTTCTCAATTCTCTGTAGCATTTGCATTCTGGCACTCATTATATTCCTCCCATATATGGGGAAGGTATGAACTTGGGACCATGGCCTCTCTTTCTTCATCCAAGTCACTGGTATAGATATTGACATGGTAGGTAGTTGTTAAGGACTTAATCCTGCGATTCACCCTACAAGATCTGGCCATCTCTTACGTGGACCATCAATAAATCCTTGTAAAGTGTAAGCATTCCCCATTTTTCTCAATTGTGATCACAGAGATAGTGCTAAATACCTTGTCTGATGCTTTGTTGTGATTTTTATACTATGTTCATATCATTCTCCTCAGCTTCCCGTTTGGTAAATATATTTTCCAAAAAAAAAAGAAATTAGTTCGTTGTGACTATAATTTTTTTTTTTCTTTTTTGGTAAAACTGGGCCATTTTAAAATTTTAACTTTTTTTTACAATAGAATAAATACTTCTCTTGACTGCAGACATGTAAGCTGTTAGGTAGTAGTATTCAGAAACATCACAGTAAACGAAGTTTTATTGATTGGTGCATAGTCTTCAATAGTTATAAGGAGTTACTTGTATGAAACTGCTGTCAAACCAGTAAAACTGCATCCATCATTTTCAGGATTGTTGGTAATCTGGACATATTTTCCCCAAATAACTTTGCCTTCTTGTGTCACAAGGCCCAACTCACTCACGTTCACCTCAATGACCATACCTTTGGTAATAACACCCAAAGTTGTATAAAGTGGGGATGAGGGATTCTTTTTTACACCAGGGATTGGCAGGCAAAAGGTGGCTTTCAGTTCATTGTGTGTTACATGTGCCTTCTTGAAACGTAAGCCCATTGGCCTAATGAATCTTTCATATTTAGGTGGTTTTCAAGAAAACCCATCTCCCACAAAGCAGACTTTAGTAACCGTCCTCTTCCACGCTTTCTTCTTTCTCTTTCCTGTTCAAATAACTTTTAATACCTCTGTTTCTCCCTGGGTACGAACTTTGGGCAGAGGGACTTCCCATTTTCCCGCATTTTCTTTTTGTTTTTGTTTAATCATATCGGGAAGTACTTTAACTCGGGACTGTCCCTTTCTGTCCAGTAGATATTCAGGTACTGCTCCTGGTGGAGTCTTTCCATCATTCTTTTGTTTGGTGTTTCTCTTTTCCTGCATCATGATACTCTTTTTCATCTGTATTTTCTCAGCATGACGCTGTTTATGGAAGAATTTATCTTTGAGACCAATCATCTTTTTTACCTTCTTTGAACGTTCATGAGCCTCTCGACCTTCCTCCTTTCTCTTTTTCTCATGGTAGTCCAAACAATATCAATAGTGCTTATGGTGTAACTCAATATGTTCGTTTTGTGGCATAGTTACGACCACCTAGACACCAGGCACAGTCCCCTGGGCGCCGAGAAGCTCTCAACTTTCGGGTCTCAGAAACTCGCAAGCTGACTCCATGCAACTGGCGACAGGAAAGCTGTTGTGACTATTCTTAATGAAGCTGTGCTCACTCATTGCATCTCCTCTTCGTTTCTAAAGCCCAAAGATCACAAAGTCAAATGTTGAGAAAGTCCCAGCAGGTAGTAAATATTTAGGTCAGAAGTTGGGTGCAAGGCTGTTTTTATGAACAGAAACATTCACCCTTCGCCTAGAAGACTTTTCCAGTTGAACAAAATCCCTATATGAACCAATTTTAACTCCCATTTTATGATTCCTCTTCAAAATAAGCTTACTGGTCTCTTACTTGTGTAAATGCATATCTTGCTCCATTTTGAAAATGAGGACCATATTGACAGGACCGTATGACAGAACATCTCCTGTCATAGATTTACAGAGGACCATAAAGGTCCCAGTTTAGGTCCCAACTCAATAGAAAAATCCCCTCTACTCTGTCTCTAACAAATGATTGTATGGATTTTTTTTTTTTTTTTTTTTTTTACATCCATCAAACTAGGGTGATCTCACCATATCATGGTGCAGCTGCTACTATTGTTCCTTCCTTTCTGTCTCAGAGGAAAAATTGGCTAGCACCCTTTCCACAATTGAGTCTACCTGTGTCCCTGGCTTCCTGCCCTTTTGTCTCTTCTGGGATTTCATGCCATCTGTTACCTCATCCCTATTTTATCTGTTATATTTCCCCTCCTCTACCTCTTTCCCATCTGCTCACAACATGCTCAAATATATCTGACTTTTTTTTTTTTTTTTTTTTTTGGTGATTTCACTGAAGGGCTTCCCCGTACTGACTTGAAGAGAGTTTGTATTCCTTAATACAACATTCAAAGCCTAACATGCTTTGGCCTCAACTTATCTTTTTATTCAGCAAAACCTGTTTCTCTCTAGCCTATATATACTATACTCTGGCCAAACTCATCCACTGACCAGACTTCATGTTTCTCTTAATCTTTGCACTTGGCCAGCCTAGTCCATTGCTTAAAATGCTATTTCATCAATCTCATTTTCACTCCTTTCATTTGTTGAAATCTGAGATGTCCTTCAAAACCTAGCCTTTTAGTCACCTCTTTCATGAAGCCTTCCTTGCTCTCCCTAGCTAAATAATCATTTCCATTTGAAATCCTGTTGAATTTTGTTTGTCTATGTTATTGTCTTGGCCACTTTCTGTATTTTTAATAGCTTATTTTCTCATGTCTTATCTCATCTACTCAATTGTAAAACCGTTGAAAGTCTGCACTATGTCCTATCCATCTTTATATCTTTAGAATCTAGCACAATTCTTTGCATGCAGTATGTGCTCAATAAATGCTTATGGACTGATAAAATCATAATTCTGAGATGCATTAATAATTATCAATCTAAGTATTCTTCAAAATCACACTCAACTCCCTATGTGTTAGTACAGTTACTATTGAGATTTATATAAACCAAATACACCCCCGTAAAACAAAAGAAAATAGCCTTTATTTTTTTTATCTGGTATGTTACAGATACTAGATAGACTAAGTCTCTTTCATAAGTATTGCATATGTGTTACTCCATTTTTATCTCCTTAAAGATCAAGTTTGGCAGATTTTTTTGTTTTTGTTGTTTAGATGAAGAAACAGAGGCTAACATTTTTAAATAAATAAAGTATTACTTATTTCAGAGCTGGAAAGCCAGATCTGGACATGGAAGTCTCCTGAGAGAGCACGGTTTATGGATACATGTGATGGGGAGAGCAGAGAACTAGATAAAAAGATGCCTGGATCTTTTTGGTTCTATTTTTGACTTACTATGTGACTCAGGGAAGTTTATCTTGTGCTTTTCCGTTTGTAAAACTGAGATGCATATACAACTGTACAAAATATGTGTCCCCTTACTTACTTCCCTCCAAGAGATTAATGAGAAGATTTCTAAGGAGCACTTTGATTTTCTCTGATAAAAGAAATAGGTAGGTATGAAGTGAAGCATTTCCAGCTTCCATCGAAGGTTTTCAAGAGGGTGAAAACAACCTTTTAAAAATTATCAAAGTAAAAGCTAGAAAAAGAAAGAGCCATGTACATTTCAAATCAAATCAACAATTAATGTAGAACACTTAATGATCTTCTGATATGTGTATTGTGCATTACAATTTACCAGGAACTTTTACGTATATTATCTCAGTTGTTTCTCATAATTACTCTCTGCAGTACAAAGGCTAAGTATTTTTGCTGCCATTTTTATAAGAAAGCTAATACTCAGGCCAAAGCCTCATATGTTACATGACTCACATGAAGCAGTCCAGGGTTAAACTCCGGCTGCCTGGATTCAAAATCCAAGTGTAGAGATCTCACATCTCTATGGTTCTGTTGACATGACAGAATCCAAATGGAACCATCCACATTCTGTCCACAATACTGGATTCAGGATTAAATTTAAATCCTATTTCCTTTATAAAGCCTTTTCAAACCATTCTAATTTAAAGCCAATTCTCCTTCTTCCATATCTTTTGTTGTCCTAAAATAGATGATAAAATATCAGTTAGAATTCTTGTGAAAACCCACAGATTATCCTATTAGGTGCTTCCCTGGAAGCCTAAGGTGGGTTCCCCGTATTCTTTCCTTACTTATAACAGGCCCTTGGAATGCATTCCAATTTCCATTGTTCTTGATGGTTGCCACCACCCATTTCATCCTTGGGACTGAGCGTCAGCACATGGAGTATTTGAAAGGTAGAGACGATTCTGTTCATTTTGGAATGAATGCCTAACACAGTATCCTGTAGGTGCTCAATACATACTTGCTGAATGCATGGCTAGACTATTCGGTGATTCTGGACAGGGCAGAAGTTCAGAAAGTTTGGTAAGAATACTGGAAACAAAGGTTGGTTCCTGATACTGGGGGATCTGGGAGACCAGGTATAACAGCTTGAAATTTGCCTAGTTTGCAACCTTAGAATTACTGGCTCCAAGAAATGGGTTTGCTGGATTTTGTACTTCTAATGCAAATTCTACTTTAGAATTCAGCAAACTCCTGGTGTTTTGTGTGTTGTTTTTTGGGGTTTCTTTTGTCTTTTAAATTCCACTGGGACCTCCTCTCACCAGTGCCACTTTGCTGGAGATTTGTGATATGTAAGACAGGCAGAAAAAACCCAAGCGAATCGAGGAAGGCTGTTAAAAGCACTGATTTCTCTGATGTCTCAGTTTGTTAACTAAATTGTAGGTTGTATCACTTGGCCAGAGACAGCTGACAGGCAACTCTGCTTGAACAAGTAGCAACTCCAATATGACCCGTATACTTTAGTTTCATTAGAGGCAGTGGGTATCATTATTTTCTAGGCCATCACAGTAAATATGGTGATTATATGCGTCCCTTGAAACTTTGGGCTGACAGCATAGTTGGGCTGTGTAAAAAGTCGGGGCTGGTGCCCTGATGTAAATGACAGCAAAAGAGATCTCCGGGCCCCTTAGGAAGGAGGCAGAAGTTCATGACATGAAAGTTCCAGAGGCCTGCTGAAAATCGTACCAATTAGGATTGTAATTACTTTGCTTATAAGCCAAATTTAACATTCCTCTCTCTCATATTTTTTCTGCAACTCCAATGTCCAAAACGCCAAGACATCTGGATCCAACAGCTGCATATTGCTAAGAGTTTCAGCAATCAGCAGAAGCAGTGATAGTTGTTAAACTGGTTAATAAGAGGTAGCTTCACCATGGCCATAAAATGAACATTTTGAAATTCCCAAATATATACCGAACTCCAAATAACAAGTCCTCTTTAGATGCCTGAGGATTGACTCTCCAGCTCCTCTTAAGGGTCTATCTCTATTGGTAGGGTTGCCTGGAGATGGTTAATTTGCACTTCTAGTATGTTAGAAAAGGGATGGTTCCCCCATCTGTACTATACTATGAAGTAACCACTGTTCCCTGGAAAGAAAATATTTGGGTGATATACCTTGTGCCTTCTCATCCCTTATCTTGTTGGTGGGATTGGATGGAGGGTCTGCACATGTCTGATGAGACCCCTTTCCTTTCTTTGTCCTGTTTAGATGGTTCATCTGCCTGTGCTAGGCACCCCCAGGCTAGTTTCATCTTTGCAAGGGGCATAGCAGAAAGGAACATGACTAGACATATCAGTAGGAAGCCTGATGTGTGCCGGGTCCACATCTTGTCCCAGACCTAGTCCCCAGTTCAGCTCCACAAGCTATAAAGTTTGCTGGTCCTTTAGCCTGTGTCTGTTGCTCAATTGGGCTTGGAATTCAGAATGGAGAGGGCTGATTTATTGCCCACTTAAACCTCAACATGGTAGAGTAGCAATTCTGTTTTTCTAGCTGTTAGATTGCAATGAACATTTTTGATTTATTTGGCAAGTGTGTTATATAACTAAAATAAATTTTTTTTTCAATAGCATGGTCTGCTCAAAATTAAATGGTAGTTCTAGAGCCGTGGCCTACGTTAATTTTTTTCTTGATGATTATAGCCATATAGATATATATGAGCTCACAGAACTAAAAGTGTGCTTGCATAAAATTTATATGTACTTTTCCATACGGAATGGTCTGCTCTTATGTAACTTTCAATAATGCATTTTGTTATCGTGATCTTTGCCGGCATTTATTAATATGATTGTTTACTGGCAAAATGTACAATTCCTATTAGTGTGTTTCTGAGTTAAGGTGAAGGTAGCTACCATACTTCAGTGTTCAGAAGGAAGTCTATTTTGTTTAAATCGGACCTTCGGACCTTCGTAGGAGGCAGCCTAACAGTGATAGATTTTTTTGTTGAGCTTCAGTCCATGAAAAGTACATTAAAGCCTTGAGCTGAGCCGTCTTTCTGAAGCAGCAGTTGGGTCATTACAATTTGGCAGGCACTGAAGATGCATATGTGATTTTATTATCGAGTCCACTTAATTCATCCCGATCCTTCAAAGGGGAAGGGATCTAAAATTCCTTGAGCATTTTCTATTATGTGCTAGGTGCCTATATATTTTGTTTTATCCTCATAACAAGCTTTTGTGGTAGGTAATATTTCCCCAACATTAAACATGATAAAATTGAGGCTTAGAGAGTTTAACCAATTGGGTCAAGAACACGTAGTAAATGATGGAGTTTAAGACCAAAACCAGACCTGTCTTACACAGAAGCCTATGATGGGTAGAGTACATTGGATTAGAGTACATTGGTTAAAAGACAGAGATGTCTGCAAGAGGCAGGATGATAAAAAGTGATTAAAATGGAATGGGGTATAAGAAAAAATTGCTTTTTGTTGTTTATTTTTCTTGAATCGATGGCCCTCTTGATCTAGCTTTTGTTGAGGTTCAGAGAACTTGCTAGTCATATGGTGATAAAACTATTTCTCTTTCCTCTTTATCCTACTATACAAAAAAAAAAAAAAAAAAAAAAAAAAAGAAAGTAGCAAGGAAAACATGATAAATGGCAATCAACCCTCAGCCTTTGCATCTGACAGAGGACAGGGAGTGGTGGAGATGGTCATGAACTGGAGAACCTGTGCCTTTTTCCCCAGCCAACCCTGACCTTTGTGTTTTTGAAATGTTATCCCAGTGTTGCTAAATCTTACCATCTTCAAAAGAACTTAATCTAACTATTCACGAGAGCCCTTCTGATTTTTAAATGCTGAAAACTAATCCACATTTAAAAAAAAAAATACTGAGTTGCAACCTTTAAAAAATAAAAATTATATGCATCTGAGGGCCTGGTATAGCTAGCTGTACACTCTGAATTTGTAACCTCTGCATTATGCAATGCAATTAATAAGTACTACTGGGGAAAAATCATCAACAGGCAAATATCAAACCCAGAACAGTTTTCACTACCCTTCCAAGAAGTGTGTCCCCCATATCTCGTACATTTGTGTACTATACCACTCTGGGGGAAGGCACAGGACTCCCAATCCTCTCTCTGCCCTTCACTGGTGTGGAGATGAGATGTGTGTGCCATAGACCCTTGGGTTTGAGATGCCCTGAGTGCTTGTTTAGATGCCCTAAGCACTTTTTTCCACCACTGGCATGACCCCTCCCAAATCAGGTATTCCCTGGATAGACCTGGTTGTCTGGTGAGCAAAGGTGGTATGCCTCATCAGCAGTCATCATATGGCCATTTAATCAGAAATGCATCCAACAGTCTGATTAAGGAAGGCATCTCTGCTTGTAGATAGCTTTCTATGGTGCTTGCCTTTAGGTATTTGCCTGCAGAAAGTTTCTTGAAATTAGTACAAAGTAGAGTAGCAAGAAATATTTCTATGTTTGAGAGTTTGAGGAATTTTTTTTCTGTATTCTTTCAGATGAGGTTTGGTGGATAGATTTAGTTACACCCATATAATTCCTTGTCTGTAACACTATTACTTCATTTGCTCTCCTTTAAGTTTTTCCTTTCTTCTGACCATAAACACTACCTTAAATGACTCACAGGTATCACTGGGCATGTGTGTGACTAGGTAGCAACAGTAAAGCAGGTTCACAAGGCTGAAACATGGCTGCTCCCGCATCACTTGGATGATGTTTTCCCTAATGGACTCTGGACCTCTGGACCAAGGTCACATATAAGTGCAGCACAAATCATTGCCTTTCTAAACAGTTAAAGCACTTTTCCTGCTGGAAGAGATAGGGTGCCTACCACAGAAAGCAGGGGAGTTAGCCACGGAGCACACTTGGGAAATAAAGGATTTTATTTCTATTTATTTTGAGTCTATAGTTTTCTAAACCCCAAAAACGTAATCGGGGCATTATCAAGGAAGCACGTGCCAGGGGATATGGAAAGGGTCCTTTGGGCAAAAGAGAAAATCTTCTCTAAGATTTAACTTGTTTATGAACCTTAGAAAATGTTTTCTCTTTGTTTGTACACGTTGAGCTCAGAGAGTCTACCCTAGCATGCAAAGTTTTTTGTCTTGGCAAAATTAGTGAACTTTTAGAAAGCAGACCAGCAGGTTGATAATCTAATTTTTTTTATACCAAGTATTTCCTCTTTTTCCCTTTCACTGAATTTTAGTTTCATTCCAACAGTTTCAACCTTCTAAACTCCCCCCATTCCTCCTTACTTCCATATCTTCATCCACCTAAAATAGGTCTTATTGAAATGCACTTTTTTCCAGCATTGGCCTGACCCCTCCCACATCAGGCATTGTCTGTCCTGAAGGGCACACGATGAATCCTCTGCCTCCAGTCACTTGGGCAATTTGTCAAGGACTGACTGGGGATGTTTATTGGGAAATAATAAATGGAAATGTTCTTTATGTCTTCTTAATTTAGGCAACTGTGTGCTTGTTTCTCTTTGTCTTTTATCTTAATTTATTTTTGTTATGAGAGTTTTTCGGGGCCCCATATTTTTTCAAATTGCTGTCACAAATATCGTGTTTTTTTTCCAAGTTCATCATCACCTACCAAGCTCAGTGATGCCGTCCGTGTCCTACAGATGAGGAAACTATGCCCAGACTATTTGTCTCAGGACCTCCACTCAGTGAACAAGTAGAACTTATAGCCAAGTCTTCTGACTCCTTCTGGCTCAAAGGGCTATTGGCCTTCTCACAATACCAAAGTGGAGTTTACACTCTTGAACACTGAATGATGCTGAATTTATTTTTCTAACTTCTCATGGACCCCACAAAATGCCCTGTGCCTAGCGTATGATCAGTAGATATTGGTTTGTGAAACTTCTAAGACTTGACTCTGACTTATGCAACATTGATTTAGAGAAATAAAGGCATTGTTTTAAGAATATAACCATGTATCAAGACCCTCAGTTTGGCAAGTCTAGTGAAAATTGAAAATGGATGGTCATTATTAGTACAGCTTACTCAGAGGTGGCCCTATGAGACTATGAAGGGGGATGGCCTCCCAGAGGGTAGGGCTCGAACGTTACTGAGCAGCAGTCACTCACTGCACTGAGGAGTATAGGGAAGGCAGGAAAATGAAACTGAGTTTCTCTGGAAGTCTGGCATCTTGGATACTTCAAGGGTTCAAATGGTGTTTAATGGGAACCAGGTGGTTCAAGGAACTGGTAATGTGAAGGAGTATCCACCTCCAGGACCTCGGAGTGAATCTCGTCCAAATAAAGAAGCATGGTGGGTTGACGGCCTTTATGATAGAAGACTGAACCTCTCACCTCCAAGTCTATGGAACTGTTCTCCTTGGGCCGCATGGGCTTGTTATATATCCTGAAGACTGTTCAGTAGACTATGTGAAATAAGTTAATGGCCATGGTCACCTGTGATGTAGTCATCATCCACATTTTCAAAAGCATTCTCCCAAAACAAAATCATGGAAAAAATTGAAAAGCAGTAAATGAAACATGGATGGAGATGTTATACTCTGCACCAAAGTGTGGCTTGGTGACAAATACAAAGATACTTTTCATCGTTGTGTCAGGTGCTCAGATGAACATTTATTGAACCCCCTATGTGGAGAAAGACATAGAAAATAAAAATGCATTCTTTGCCCTCATAGTGTTCATGGTCTAATTGGGAAAAGAATCATTTAATTAAAGAAAATTGAAATGAATCAACCCAAACAATTGATTTTCTTGTTGAATAGATACTGGAGAGGTTATGATAAAGCTGGAGGACAGAGCCAGTTAATCAAAGATAGCTCGTGTAGAATTGTATTCAGTGCTATATACCTGTGCACACTGGCTAGTGAAGCTGGACGATCTGGCAGAAGGAAGTCTCTTCTTGACATAGGAAAAGGAACCTCATGCAGCTTTGGGCTGAGCCAGGCCTAGGATATCTGTTCTGTGTTTGGGTCATTCCTGTTCAGGGATTCCCTAATGACCAACAAGTTGCATTCCCTGGAGCGCTTGTTGACTCTAGATCATCCTGATGTTTGATCCACTCTGGAATCTATAGTTCGTTCTAGTCAGGTCTGTGATTGATTTACATTCCTGAGAGAACCTTCTGGGGAAGTGAAGCCTCAAAGACTCTGCTGACTGTCCAGGGATTACCCAAGGGCTGGATTAGATCTTGACTACAGATGCCCTTCCATGGACACAGAGGGGCCTAGAGTCTCCTGAGCCATTCTCATTTTGCTAAGAAAGCAGAGAAGAGGGTCATAGAAACTAGCTTTTGAGTGTTTAAGTTCTAAGGTCTTTTTCAAACACAGACACACATGTACATACTTACATGGGATCACACACACACACACACACACACATATAGAACTCTTTGTATAACATTGTATTCCTTAGACTATTGGATGAAGTCTTTTAGCATCTTTATATCAATGAATAAAATTGTTGTGCACCCATAAAGAAGAGAGAAAAGAAGGAATGTTTGTGCCCTTTAAATGCCATAACATAAATATGTCTTCATATTGTATATGGATTTATTATTAACGCCATGGATAATTTGTGTATCCAAAGCTGTGACTGGCTCCCGATGGCTCAGTGTATGCCATGTCTCAGAGGAGCGATGGCTTCCTGTTTCCTCAGGGTGTTTCCCCCATTTTGCTGAAACTTACTCACTTTACAATTCGGTGGGGATAATGAATTCAAGTAAAATAAGATGTATTCTCTAATTGTTCTATCAAAAGAGCAGGAGGCTGTGAAATCGTTCTCAGTGCTGGTACATTGGATGCCTTTCCAAAGGCATGAATCAGCTCCTTGTGACATGTTTTCAAGTTTCCCATTTGGGTTATTGTCACTAAACTCACCCGGAGCCCAGGGAAAGCATTCTTCTTTTCACACTTCTGCTCAGGTGTCCAGATTACTCTCCCCTATGGTGACTTTGACGCTGTCACACAAGCTAGCAGGGCTGCCTTCTCCTGATGTGCTGCAGTGGTTTAAATCTAAGGGTTTTTTTGTTTGTTTTTTTTTCCCTCTGTTGCTTTTATTATGGTGGTTGGGTCAGAATCACCCTTTTGAATTAGAAATACTGATACAATCCAAGGGAGAATGTTACAGTAGTGATAGTAGACAAAGAGGAGAACCATAAAATATCACGTGGATAAAACACCTAGCTGCACACTATCTCCAGGGCACATACACCAGCATCCCTGTGTGCAGACAGATACTGCTGATATATTAGAGTCTGCTGGCCATTTTGTTTACGATAACTAGGAAAGGAAAAATGAACCCCTATTTCAGTGTGCTCGTCCCAAGATGATGACACGGTAGAATCTCCTCACAGTTAAACCAAGAGAGCCTAGTTAATCACCATTTATCACTCAAGGGACTCGAGTGTCTCACAGATGCATTGGAGCCCCAGAGACTGAGATACTCCTTGGGTTGCGATGCTATTCTTTTTTCTCATTCCATCTAATGTAATAAACTGCAGTCCTGGCATCGGAGTGATGTGTGCTGGCTTTTAGAGTCCTGAGCCTTTAACATGTGCATGATTCATTCCACAGAACTAAATAAATTTTCAGAAAGAAATGTCATATCATTATAATTTTAATAACTTTACAACTTCGCTCCATCTCCTCCATTACAAGACTATTCCTAGCTACCATCATTTTTTGCCTGAAGCCTCTAATTTATTTCTCTGTGTCTGCAGCTGCTCACCTTCAAACAGCATTCTGTTGAATTGATTTTAGTATCTACACCACTCTTCATGGAATCTGAGATAGATTAGTTGATGCCTAAATTGGCTGAATTTTTATGTAGTTTTGTCTTAGCTTATTAGAAGCGCACTCTATTTACCAGGTAATAGTCGAAAGAACAGGTACAGGCTCCCTTCCCATTTGACCTTCCCACTCATACTTGAGTTCTTCTGAATGCTTACACATAAACTATTGCTCAAAAACTGAAAAAAAAAAAAATCATAGCTTGCCTTAAATTATGCAAGTTTCCATAACAGGGGTCAGCAGAATTTTTCTCTAAGGGGCCAGAGATCGACTATTTTATGCACGTAGACAACATGATTTCTGTTGCAACTACTCAACTTTGCTTTTATAGTGCAAAAGCAGCCAAAGACAATATGTAAATGACTGAGCACAGCTGTGTTCCAATAAAACTTTATTTACATAAACAGGCAGTAGCCAGATTTGGCTCACAGTTTGCTGATTCCTGCTTCAGGCCAATTTGCCTCCTACAACTTTTGCATACCCATTCTACAAAGGCATCATAAAAAATGCAATAATCTACATCATATTTTCTGATAACCCCAAATATTGAATCTCTCAATTCTAAAATGTGTATACTATTTTGTTTTTCTTTAGCTAGAAAATGGTATAGAGGTTAGCCTGTTCATCTGTGGGAATTCATCTGTGGGAGTGACTGAGAATGCTTTACTTATTAAACCAAAAATTATTTGTTGGTGCTTGTTTTCACATAGGTCCATCCACCTTGAAGCCATAATGTTAACTCAATCTGTCACTTGAAAAGTAGGTAAACAGTAAAGCACTCTGAAGAAATGCTAAAGGTTTCCTTGCAACTATAGAGTAGATCTTGAAAGGTTACTGGCTGTTTACTGGTGTCTCTTCCCTAGGGGAATTCCTGCTTTCTAAGAGAGGGAGCGTCTTTGCAGCCCATTCACAACTGATCATACATCTTCATGGAACTGACTAAAATTACCTAGTCTGTGGTGAAGAGTCATGGAACTAAATTGGAGTTAGAACTATCAGCTAATGTCACTGTACACTGGGAGACTTTCTCAGGGGCTACGTTACTCATTACTATGAGTTAAAAGAGAAAGGGGTAACCAAGACCGGGTTGGGAAAATGACATGGGGCATGTATTTCAGACTTGCTGTTTTCTGGCTGAGTGAGCTTTCATTTCCAAGTTTGCATCTATAAAATGGACACTTGAGCACAACATAGAGGCGGGAGGGGTGTCCGAGAGATGATCCACATATGCTCATTGCTCTCCCTGTGCTTTGAGGGCCAGACCACAATTTTTATATGCAAGGTATTGAAATTTATATGTGTGTACACACAGGCCTACATTGGTGTCCACATGTGTATTGTGTGTGTTGTGTGTACATGTGTTATACATGCATACATGCCTTATAGAAGGAGTGTCGTGGGGAATACGTTAGAACAGATAGGTAAATATTTGTAGAACAGTTTCTGTCATGCAGTACACGCTTTATGGATGTTTGTTGAGTGACTAAAGCTTTGTAGTCCTTAGTGCAGAGTTTCTCAGTAGTGGCACTGTTGATATGATGGGCCAGATATTTCTCTGTTGTGTATTATCTGATATTAAGCAGCATTCCTGGTCTGTACTCACCAGATGCCACCCCACCCCTAGTCGTGGCAACCAAAAATGTCTCCAGACATTACCACATGTCCTTGGGCACAAAACCACCTCTAGTTGAAATCACTACCTTGGTGGAACCAAGACGTTAATATAAGGAAGTGGTTCCCAGACTTTAGCAAGTACCCAAAGGGCTTGTGAAGAAACTGATTGCTGGCCCCACTCTGCAGTGTTTGATACAGAGGGTCTGGCGTGAGATCTAAGACTTTCTATTTCGAACACTTTCCCAGGTGATGCTGCTGTTGGTGGCTCAAGGCCCACGCTTTGTAAACCCGTAGGTAAGACGTGAGATGTTCTGAAAAAAATTATAAGGGGTTTCAAACGTGCTTCCTCATTGTGAGGATGACAGTGTTACTGTGAGCACAGGGCTCAGGGTCTCTTCATGACGGTCTTGGGGTGGTGTCCTCACAGCTGTGGTAGAAATCGGGGGCGGGGGGGAGAGCCAGGCATTATGGGAGATGTTCTGCCTGCACTGGGTTTCAGTCGGCACTGCCCTGCCAGCTGTCACCTGAATCCTGCCAGGAGACTGCTCCAGGTCGTGGTGTAACACTGGGCCTCCTATGGAAATGAGCTTTAATGTTTGCTCTGTCGTCAAACTTGACTACCAAACAAGGCAGTGTGACATTGGGGTCTGGGAAGAGAAGTGAATGCTCAGAGTAGGTCTGAAGCACCTGATCGCTCAGGATGGCAGTCTGTGGCCAGTGACTATTAGAGCCATGGCTGTGACTTGCCTCTTATTTACTTGCACCAGCTGTCTTGTCCTTCCTTGCTTCCTCCCTTCAGGTCATAGTTCCTGTTGTCCTAAGTTGTCAAGTTGTCATCCCTGCTTTCTCTCTCTCTCTCTCTCTCTCTCGCTCTCGCTCTCGCTCTCGCTCTCGCTCTCGCTCTCGCTCTCTCGCTCTCTCTCTCTTTGCTTATAGTTAGAGATGAAGCTGTCTTGAGCTATTTATCAGTCTTATCTCTCTTGGCCCGCTGTTAGTATTTCAGTCTGTGGATCTAATCCACTTTAATTGATTGACCTCACACAACCAGACATCAGCAAAACATCAGGGAAGTGCAGCTGCAGGCAGGGGGAGAAGTGGAGGCAATTTTGCTGGGTGGGTGCAAAGGTCATCGAGACCCTTGCAGATTTAGGAAAACAGAATTCGTTTCCAAGTCATTTAATGTGAATTTTTCCCGGGACAATCTATACAGATTCTGGAGTTGATGGTCTTGAATGGGAGATGGTCGTTTCAAACAGGGAAGCATTCTGTAGGTGCAAAACCCACGTCCCCACTATTATCACCAACTTCACCCCCCCACACACACCATTCCCGTCATTGTCACATCATCCTTTGCAGAGCACGTCAGAATTTGCCAAGATTTTATTCATTTCTTTGAAGTACCATTTAGCACAGGTATTATTATTATTATTCTTGTTAAGCTCCTTGTTCATACCAATAGCTTGTGATACAGATAGTTGAGGAACCTGTTCAGGATGACCTTGGCACCAAGATGCAGAGCTTTGACTGGGCTCAAGTCTTCTGATTCTAAATTTTAAAGGCTTCTGGAGCTCAGAACAGACATTTTCTTCTCCCTGGCCCTTCCTGTCACAGCCACACTGAAGCTCCTCAAGGGAAGAGACTGGGTCGTTGTCATGGCAGGATAGTGAAGGACCAATGCTCTCCAAGCTATGTAGCTGGCATCTTGTCAATTCGGGTGATTTCGGATGGGCTTATTCTCTATCTTAGACTTGTTGAGGGAGAGACCTAATCTCTCAGAGCTCTTCAATCCTTTAATAATACACGGCTCTGAACACCCAAAGTGCACACTCAGTGCTATTAGCAAACAATTGTCCTGGGTCTAGAACAAGAAGACCATTAATATTGAAAGAATGCACTGATGATTTTCGCTGAAAGAGTTAACAGCCACAAAAAGAGCCCATAGTGTGTCCTTAATGCAGGGTGTTTTATCTTAGAGAGCCTCAATAAAATCCTCTCTCAGCCAAAATTATCTTATTGAATCAAGTAACGTGTACCTCATCTTTTTGTATTTTACTGATTGCTTATATAAAGCACAATGAGACTATATGTTTTGCCTAAGATTTATTGCCAAAAAGTCTGAATATGAGTGACCAATTCTCTACTTTATCCTATATTGTTCAAATCCTATTTAGCCTCTCATGGCATAAAAACTTATTAGCACATTTTTTTTCTACCACAACCACACATTCTAATTCATTATTAATTGATTCACTTATCCATTAATTTAACAAACATTTACTAGCACCTGCTCGGATTCCTTTATTTGAGATACACACAATTAAGTTAAGCTGTCTGTCTAGGTCAGGCAAACATAAAATATATAATATGTAATCTATATACTATCTTATATAAATAATTCCAATTGCAGCATGTCGTAAATCTGACCAAAATATAACATGGTAGAAAATCCATGGGTTTTAAAGTCAGACAGACCTGAATATGTCTCCTACTAGTTGGAGAATTCCCAGTTATCTTTTTAACTTATAAAATCTGAAGGGTAATTGTGAGAATTCAAAAATTATTTGCTGAGTGCCTACTCTGTCCATCAAGGTGGTGTGTTATGCTGCAGTTACAAATAGCTTGCAATTTTTGGTGACATCAACCATCACACTTTGTTTCTCAGTCATGTTCCATGTCTGTTGCAAGTTGGCTTGCTGCCATCCTCACTCAATGACATGGGCTGACAAAGAAGCCACTGCCAGGAATTTGTTTGGTATAGGGTTGAGAGAAAGTGGGAGAACTCTGGAGGATCTCACATCAATAATTAAGTGCATGGCATGAGGTAAACAGCACCACTGGTGACTTTATCTACTATGACCCAGACTTTGAAATGGGTAAGGTAGACCTGGCACTGTCTGAACCCAAGAGAGTTCACATTTATGCTGTTCTCCTTGCATCATTGCCTAGCACAATTCTGTGCGAAGCCTAGAAGTTAAGATATTGAGAGCTGCTTCCTTTGCACATCTCCCTGGCACGCATTTGAGAGTTCCAGTTGTATTTCTGTCAGCTGCAATTTTCTACAATAGTGGAAGGTGCATTCTGCCTTCCCCGGGGACACTTGGGGATGAATGAAGTGATCGCCTTCAGGGAAATCTTTATTCCTGAGGATTTTTCTTCTCCCTGTGCATTTTTGCTGCTGAAATCTGACCCCAGTGTTGGTAGCATCTCTTGGGTCACTTCCACAGCAATAACCATGATATGGCTGATGGAGGAACAGAAAACTGGAACCTGACTAATCTGAGGAACCAGGTGGGCTCATAAACAGTCATTATTGGTGAAGGATGACTTATTGGCTATTTCAAGACAGCTGTTTTCTGCACCATTCAGTTTCTTCCTGCATGCACTTGAGGATTCTTTGGTAATGTCTTCTGATTTACCACTTGTCTTTGTTTTTAATATTGAGGAAGAACATCTATTGAAGTGATTGCCTTCATAGCAACTTTAATGGTGATGGGTATGGAGTTATGAAAATTTATAGTCACGCTGTATTTGCAGCTACGCTTTGCTTGTCTTGGAAGGGCTTATAAAAGGCACCAAGCAACATGAAGGGAGAGCAACTACCAAATTGTGACAAGACATCAACTTTACAAATGTTGTTTTTTTAATGTTCTGTTTGCTAAAGTTTACGTTTCTTTTCACACTGTTTCTTGATGACAGTGTGGCCAAACCAACAGCTCTCCAGCTCATGCTATTACTTTCAACTACACGAATAAGGGAAAAGATGACTGACATTGACTGAGGTCCCAAAGTAGGTACAGCCGCTTGCCAGGTGTTTTATACATATGTGTTCTTCTAAGAGCCTCACAACAAGCTTCAGACGTAGCCATTCCCTTCCTCCACACATCCCTTTTTTAGCAGGAAAATCAGAAGTTAAATAACCTGCCCAAGGTCAAGCAGTTTTCCGAGTCAGAGGTGTTATTTGAATCGTGCTATGCTGAAACCCGTGTTCATCCTTTTGAACCAATTGATTTGTCTAATTATCAGTGTTACAGATGGTCAAATGATTAGATGGTTTCTTCTGTTGATCTCATTTATCCCTTATATTTGTGTAATATTTTACTATTTATAAAGTCCTCTCATATTAATCGTATTATTTCAGCCTTGTAAGAGCTCTATGAAGTATGTAAAGCTGGTATCTTGTCTCCATAATATATTATCAACAAATGGGTCAGAAACATTAAGTGACTTTTCTCAGGTCAGTCAGGGCTAACTCCAAAACCAATGTTTTTCTCTCGCATATCTTCTCCTCTCTGGACACATGAACCAGCAGAGTTTATTTTCCTGGCAGCTGAGCGTGATGGATTCTAACCTGGTCTCCTATATGGCTATTTGTCACAAGGCTTATAATGAACTGAGACAAAGCAGTTAGCCACAGATTATAATGACGCTGTGGTCCCATGACCAGGAGGTTGCAGTAATGAAATTTCCTACGAGGAAAGAGACCATATCTGTGGCCTAACACAGCCACACTCACCACCACAGGAAACAAAATGAAACATTTGGGTAAGGGTCTCTCCTGACGTGGTCAGCGTGCTAACTGGTATAGAAAGACCTCTCTGAAACAGTGATTACAGTGGCGAATGTGTGGTGCCTCAGATAAGGACCAAATATTTATTCTGGCAGAGATTAAATCTTTTCTGTCCCCGAATCTATTATGGATCTTGCAAAGAATCTTCCAAAGAATATATCGCGCTGATCAGTCAGCTCACTGAGCTAGAACTGGGCTTTGCCACCGCTGTGGCGGAAAAGCTGCAGAATGCTGGTTTAAAGGTCTCTCTCCCCTAAAACTGCTCTCCATCCAGGATTAATTAGTGACTCAGAAGTGAGTTGAATCGCCAGCAGTCCTTTCCATGCATTCAGGATTTATACAATGGTTTCTCAACGAAGAACCATGGTGCTATAAACAACCCACATTTATGGGGTGGGCAGAGGAGAAATGGTGTCTGCAGTCATGGTTTCCTAACTCCCCCAGTCCTTGCATTCTGCTAAACAGATTCTGACTCAGGTTATTCTAGCTTTGCTTATTTAGGGACGAGGGTGACTAAGTACCAGCACACACACACACACACACACACACACACACACACACACACACCATTAGAAATGAATGCCAATTCTTTAAGCAAGCGAAAGCAGAAAAGCCATGCTGTTTTCTTCTGAATTCCTAGAGAGTTAATGAGTAAGAATAAAATGGATCATAATATTATTAATTGTGGGCATGAAAAACACACAAAAAATCCTGTTCGTAGGTTCATGTATCCACGCCATGCATCATATTTTAATGCTAGGTACCGTGTAGTGGTGGAAATGCAGAGGTGAAAAAAATAAAATTAGGCAAAACTGAGAAAGTAACATCACAATAAACAAGGATATTAGAAATCACGAGTATATTTAGTCACCGTGTAGGGAGGCAACAGAATTTTTTCCCCAGAGAACAGACGTCATTTTGCGTTGTGTGCTATGCAACAGGGCACAAAGGAAGCCATGGTGTCCGGCCTGTATCAGCATCCATGCACGCTGAAAGCAGGCTGTACTGATCAGCCTAGACTCCACCTTTCTAAGATCAAGACTCCTGGGTACTCGTCCCTCCTTTGGTTGTACACAAGATGTGTTCATGTACTGAAGGAAAATTGGCAGGTTGAGAAAAGCTGTCTTTTGGAAAAGTAAGTGAAGCATACCAAACTATATGGAAACCAGCACCTGAAATGTCACCAGAAGTTTTAATTGATTGGCTTGAAGCACAGTGAGTGCTTAATCAACATTATGTTTATGTGCTGAATGAATGGATGAACCAAGTTCTAAATCTGAGATTCAGTGACATCTCTCCGACACCTTAGTTTATGTGGATTCTGGACTTCTTTTCCCATATCCTTCTCTTTCTCCTCCTCCTCCTCCTCCCTGCCTCTCACTCCCCTCATCCCATTACTCATTCTCCTTCTTCTCCTTCTGCTTCAATTATGAAACTGAGGGTAACAAAGACTATGCGAGCAAATGTTGCGACTCAGCCTTGTAGAACATCAGAATTACAGCTAAATTAAATTATCCTTGAATGTCCAACCTATTTCTCAGCCAATAAGTCGGACAGCTAGAGAAATGGAGAAAGATGTCTGCCTTCTCTCCTTGCTTCCGTCCCTCTGACACTCTGCGTGCTGTGACACCTTGCCAAGAGGTTGCAAAAGACTGATCATGTCTGATCAGGAAGGTTACTTTTATGTCTTATCAGAATACTAATTCCAACTCTTGGTTGTAGCCAATTATTAGAGAAGAGTAAGAGTTTTCATAGCATTGTTATTTATGCTTGAGCATTTCACTTCCCAGGAGGTGGATGATGTCACCACCACCACCACCACCGTAGTCATCACCTTCATTACCACAGTGTTAGTCTTCTGGCATCCACTGTGTTTTCCTCCCAGAAGTCTTTTGGAGCCAAAGAGACACCCTCTGCTGTGTAACATGAAGCTATAGCACTGAATAGTATATCTGTATTTAAATTAATCTTAGGAGTAAGGCTACAAGTATGGGAAGGGTGACAGTGATCTGACTCTGAAAGCACCAGCTCAGTTTCACTGGCCTCTACTGAGGATACATTTATTTTCTTTGTGTTTTTGACCTACGGGAAGGTGTCATCAGGAGTTGCTCCATGATGCTAGTTCCTCTGCTGTTGATTCCTCATGATTCTGTACCCAGCCCCTTGGCCTTGACCCAAAATGTGCAAGCAGGTTTCTTTCATCCTAAATCTGAACTGTGAGGAGATCTAGGGTCCGGTGTCTTATTAGCCTCTCCTAGAACGCAGGCCTAATTCACCTCCCAGAAATGAACTTTACAGTGTCACTCCACAGTGGCCAGGCAGTTCTGTGGTTCCAGCTTTGATAGCTGTTGACGGCAATGAAATGATGGAACCTGAGCAGTGCAGCCTGTGAGAACAATCTGGGTAGATTTCTACCTGTGGTTTTTATGTTTAGGATGAAAGCCCATGGAGAAATGTAGGCTACTGCCATTAACTTCATGCTGCTGGCCCCCTCTGGGTACCTACACATTCATTGTTAGTTGGGGGATCAACTCTAAAGGGAGAAAACCTTGTGGTTATTGATAACTATGCCTTTTGTGTTTCTTTATTATAGGAACAGGGGAAAATTGGAGTTGTCTTCAATATTGGCACAGTTGATATCTCCATCAAAGAGGAAAGAACCCCTGTAAATGACGGTAAATACCACGTGGTGCGCTTCACCAGGAACGGCGGCAACGCCACCCTCCAGGTGGACAACTGGCCCGTGAATGAGCATTATCCCACAGGTACATGTTTTGCTCTCAGGGACCATACTTTTTTTGCTTTCCTAGTCTTACTTTGAAATGGTGGTTTTTCTCATGACCATCTCCAAATCATAAAGCACTAAATATTAAGCACATATTCATGTGTTGTTTTTTGTTTTTCTTTTTCTTTTTGATTTTGTATGGGAAGATAAGTTCTTTTTTAGGACTTGATCCAGTGTAGGGAGCTTCTGGAGACTTACTAACTATGCACTGAACCTTTTTTGTTAACCCAATACTGCCTGACTGGCTCATACCAAAGACAATTACTGTAGGTTTCCCAGGGCACCGCAAATGATGAGCAGGGAAGGGAAGGGACTCCATCTCTACCATGCACTATTGTCAATCATCATGGAATAATCCATTTGAGATCTGGATTTTGTGGTGTGATTTAGCCGAAGGTACAGGTGGCCAGAGATTGCAGAAAGACTGTGAAAGGAACTTTACTAAACTCGAATGGATGAACAACAAGTCAGAGCAACAACTGAGAGAGAAAAATTAAGGGTGGAATTGCATTTACTTGGTTGACTTTGCAATTTTTTTTTTTTTCTTTTTCCATTTTCGCTAAGCCTGCCGTGATAGTCAGAAACTGGTCCTAGTAAGTGTTTTAATAGCAAACATGCTGGTGTGGGAGGGAGAGGGGTTAATCATCTGTTTACATTTTATAGTCAAAGAGCATTTGCCAACAAACTCCCAAAGCCAGATGGCCCAATCAAGGGCAATGGGAGGAAAGGTTGCCTTCTTTAAAAGAGATCATTTAAATAAGCCCTTAATGTTCCCTTTCATCTCGCACTTCTCCCAGGAAAAGAGCCCTGAATTCTGATCATAAATGTTCTGGCCAATCAAAAGTAGCTGTGCTGCTGGTTTTTTCCCCAAATAGCCAGCCTTCCTGTGTCTGTTTGAAGAATTACGGTAGCATCCACAAACAGCCTACAAGACTCCCAAGTTATTGAAGCAGAAAGCCCCGTTTACCCATTTGCCTACCCTCTGAGTCTCCACACACTATCCCGTCAGCCTTTGCAGGGAGTCTCTTGTCATACTCTTTGTACTCCTTAAATTAAGGCACAAAAATGACCTTATGCAATTATCTTTGATCCTGTGAAGACAGCCAGAGATGTTAACAGCTACTATGAATTTTTATCGTCATCCAAATTCACTAGACACTAATAGACCTGATTTTTAAATGCTTCTTGCTTGAACTCTGGTGGTTGGGAGGGGTGGGGGATGGGGAGAATCAAAACAGCCGGAGATCTTAAAAGCTGTTTATTTGCTCATAGGAAAAAATCAATGTCTCTCCATGTATATTATCATTGGCCCTGCTAGTGTTGCTGTAGGGTTTGTTATGTTTTTACAAGGAATTTCAAAGATTTCTAAACTGATGTTAACCACTTGCCCTGAGCTAATATAGTATCTGGGAGTTTGCTGCCCGCAGTAGCAGTCTTTTAATGGTCATTTGAAAGCCACGGATATGTAAGAAACCCAGTGACCCTTGCTGTGTGCTTCTTTGTATCTTCAGTTCCACATTTTGTGTTACTTCCTATGTTTCCAAAACAGGGGGAAAGAAAGCTTTCTTTAATGGTATTGCGCCCCATTGAAAACTATTATTACTAGTAACTGTTGGTAACTGTTATTTAGTAATTATAAGTGTTATTATTACAGGACATGATACACTATAACAGTGATAAATATGGGCTTTGGAGGCAACTGGCTGGAGTTGGGATCTTGGTGCCATCAGCTGTGAGCCAAAGGCAGGCTGGATTACGACCTTGAAATGCCCTAAACACTGATATATCTGTTGCCTTTCTCCACTTATAATTCAAAATATAACAGTAAACCATAAAATAAGTGTAAGAATTTCTAACAATTCTGATTTCTCTTCTTGATGTTTATTATAATGCATTAAAACTATACCAGATTCTTTCTCCCCGCATTCTTATGTTTTACTCTGTTTTCTTTGTTCTCTAAATAAGTGCTTATTCTTCCTTTTAGGTGATCCAGTTCCAAACTTTAAGCAAGTTATCTAACCTCTTGAGCCTCTGTTTCATAATCCATAAAATGGGGAAATGATAATATTTACTTTCCAGGGTTAATGTGAAGATTATGTGAGTTGAATACATGTAAAATGCTCAACATAATGCTAAGTCAGTTAAGTCAATAATCAATAAATATTACCTATGAGAACTACCAAACATTTGGGTAGCATCTTTTTACTATTACACATTCACTGCTATGGATTACTTAATTTTGACTATTAAATTGGATAGAGTAGATATTTTTAGTCTACATTTCAAATTTAAAAAAAGACCCAGGGAGATGTTGTGTGTTTCATAAAGTCACATAGTAAACGAGGGACAGAACTAAAACCAGATTCTCCAGTTCTCAGCTGGGCACAATTTCCACTATTGCTCCCATAGCCATTTGGGGGACATTTTGAAAAGTGCGTAGATAGAAATGAGCATTATTCTTCTTGTGTCGTTTTAGGTTTGTCCTTTTTTATTTTTATTTTTTAAGTGCCGTATTACAAAGGTTAATATCAATAACCACACAAAGGTAGTTATTCAACAAGGTAGAGTTGAAAATCCTATTTTCAAAACAAAAAGTTCTTTTAGCTGTGCTAAAAGATTCATTCGTGATGAATGCAAGCTGTCTGCTGGCCAACAATGGCCGTGTGCTTCCATGAAGCCCTGGAAAGAATACTGAGTATTTAAAGGAGTTCTCATGATACTTTGTTGCCTAGACTGGAAAGCCGTATTGGAAAGTGCAGCATTTTAGTTTTACATTCCACTCCTTCAAGACTTCCTAGGAGTGGCTCACCTTTGGAGCTTTGGATACTTAATTTTCTTTTGCTTCCGCTTCCCTGTGCAACTGAAAGGCTCCATTGAATGAAATTTAAAGCATCATTAGAGCAACCTGGCCATGTTTAATAAATCTGTATTAAACCAAAAGCTCAAAATACCCCCTGTATCTGGACATCAAAACACAAAGCCACCTGGTCCATCTTGACATTGTTTCTACAAAAGTGATGTATTCAACTTTTCCCAAGCTATTCTATGTTATTGATAGTAATAGAAAGTATAGAAACCATCCAGAGGAGTGCAGTTGAGCTACTTGTCTGTTGCTAATGATTAAATAGTAAATAGAGTAGCTCCTATAGAATATTTATGGAAGTGATCTCATTCTGAAGACATGCTCTCAGGGTATTGTTCCTACTCAACGACTCCCTGTGCATCAGCATGAATGGGTCAACTCCAGAATCTTTTCATGGGCTTTTATGGGATTTTATGCGGCTCTACTGCAACATCCCACTGTGAAATATTTAGAAACCAGCTGGGCACGGGGCATGTAGCATACATGCTCTTTGTGAATCAGGAAGGATCCACAATGAAAATAGTTCTATAGCCATCGGAATCTTATATCACTTACTTCTGGGAAATAGAACTCAAAAGCAATGTCATTCTTTGAATCTGAAAATAGAAAGGCTGAGGAACAGGAGAGGGACATAAAAGACGACTCAGCCCAGAGCTGGCATCCAGGCACTGATAAATGTTCCTTATGAAGCCTCTGATTACTGTCTTAACACAATGCAGTGGTGGGAACCAGGGAGGGGAGGTGAAAGGTAAGTTGAGCATGAGGAATTAATTTTAGCCCCAGCTCTAGGCCCCCTGAGAGGCTGGGCTGAATGGGATTGTTAAAGATCTGGTCTCTGCGGTGAGTGGGTGGCTGGTTGTGTCATCAGGGCCATTAGAACCCTGAGCACGGTACAGTAAGAGGTTCTCCAGGTCAGAGCCAGGCTTCCTGCAAAGTGAAGACTGATAAGCAGCTCCCATGTGTAGGACTTTCCACCTTCCTATGGCAGGTGGTTCTGAGGAGAATAGGGTCTCAGTTCTTTTTCTTCTACTCTTGATATTGCGTACCAATTCGGTTGAAGTGTTCTGGACTGGAAAGCTCTCCCTCAGTCAATAAAATGCCCACTGATGACCTAAGCTTAAATCCTGTTTGACCACCCGACTCAGGACATGAAAATGATATCGAAGGGGCTCCCTTTCTCAGACACTAGATTGGAAAACTCCCTCTTTGTATTTGAATGTGTCAGATTCCACAAAACCTTGTCTTTACAGGGATTGAACGTAACAACACTGTTGTAGTGCTTACTGATGCTCAAAGAGGCACGGGAGCCTCGCTCGATTCCCTGGGGGAACAGCGTTTGGTATGAGTATTGCCACCAAACTCACATTAAGGATACATCATTGAAGCTCTGCGAGGCTAAATGACCTCCCCAGCATCACACAGCGTAGCGGATAGAGCCAAGATTCCTATCCCGGTCTTCCGATTCCACTGCCTCCCATTTGCTGCACCGTTCTCTATTTCTTGGAGTCATGATTTTATTGATACTGACACTAATTATTTTTTTGGTTTTGGTTTTGTTTTGGTTTTTCCATCAAAAGTATTCTCAAACAGAAGTCCCTGCCTGGACTAGGTCAGTCAGCGGGGTTTCTCCACCTTGGCACTCTTGATTTAGGCCTCGGTAATTGTTTGCTGTAGTGGGCTGTCCTATGCCTTGGAGGATAGTTAACAGCACCCTTGACTGCCACCCACCACATGCCAGTCGCCTGTCTCCAACACCAAGTGTCTTCTGGGAGGGCAAAACCATCTCCTGGTGAGAAGTACTGAGTTAGAGAAAGCCTGCAACCTATTTTATTTCAAATGCGTATTGTCCTTTTATAGTGTAGACAGTATACATGGGGGGTCAGAGAAGTTTCTTTGTGCACATCTCATCCTAGATTCCTGAGCCTGTGAAGGGTTAAAAACAAGTCTATGTACTTGGAGAGTGCTGACATTTCTCAGGCCTTGGGTTTTCATTATTTCCTAACCAGGAGGTTTTCTTTCCTTTTCTTTCTGTCTTTGGCTACAAACATTTGAAGCCTTGCCAGATTTGCAGCACACATTAAAACAAGCCCCATCTACCTGCTTATTCATCCATTCAGGACTAGTGTTACTTTCAGTTCAATGGGGGGAAGAAACAGATCGTGAAGTCCTGTAAAGAGAATGAGAAGTATAAATACAGCCAGGGAGGAAAGCCATATTTGAACATGATTTTCCAGACTGCAGAGATGTAATGGCAACTGGAGAGAGGCTTATGTAATGAGTGTGTTTGCACATTGCTAGGTATACATTTTAAAACCATCTTATAAAGAGGTTGGTGCAACATTTGGTCACCACGTGCATCAACTAATCAGTTACACCAGTGTAGCCCAGATATTTGCACTGCTAAATCGTCATTCTTTTTCACTGATCAGGAATGACTTAGGAGGCACACGCAGGTGAGTTTCTATTTCCAAGGGACTTTCAACTTGCTGGGGTCGGTCTTCGGTGAAAAAAATGTTTTAAAAATCTGAGAGTGGGAGAGAGGGGAAAAGGGAGAGAGGAGGAGAGAGAGGGATCGAAGGAGAGAGGGAGAGAAGCTGTGTTCTTTAACTTGGTTGCAAATGCGATTCTCCTGGGAACTTTTAATAAACTGCGGGCGCTCAGGCCCCAGTTCCAGGTCATCTAATTTAATTGGTCTGGAGTGTGGTCCATGGCTCAGCAGCAGGAGCGACAGCATCACCTGGGAGCTTGTTAGAAATGCAGAATCTCTGGCCCACTCCAGACCTACGGAATCAGAATCTGTCTTTTAACAAAGTACCCCGGTAATTCATGTGCAGAGTAAAATTTGAGAAGCACTGGTCCCGGCATCAATATTTTTAAAAAGCTCCCAAGTGATTCTATATGCAGCTAAGTTTGAGAATCACTGGTATTTAGAAAGCAAAAAATGTGTCTGTTTCTCCTTTCAGACTGTGCTACTCAAAACGGTCACCACTAACCACATGTAGCCACACTTGCAATGTGGCTGGTGTGACTGAGGCCCTGAATGTTTATTTTCATTGTGCGGTTATGATGTCCTAGGCCCTGAGGGATTTAAATACATTTTCTCGTTCCATTCTCAGGCCAGCACAGTAAGGCTGGTGGCTGGCGACTGGCACTGCACAGCGCAGAACTGGAGGATTCTATCTCTTACTTCCTTTTACCTGTTGTACAAAGCGTACATCTTCAGTTCCATCATTAATAAATGGATGGGCAGGTACCTTCATATACCTTCTGAACTCATCGAATGTATTTTGTCATCACACAGTCACTAGGGTAATAAATCCACTGGATTCACGGAAATGTTACCTAAGAGATTGCAAGAAATAGCAGATGCTACCGTCTCTCGGCCAATTCATCCAGATGGTTATGGCTGCCTCTGTTGGGCATTTATTAGGTTGGTGCAAAAGTCATTGTGGTTTTTGCAATTATTTTTAACCTTATAGACTGCAATTATTTTTATGGCAGAGTAATATTCCATTGTATGTGTGTACCACAATTTCTTCACCCAATTGGTTTAGAAAGACAAATATCGTATTAGATTTAACTTGTATGTGGAATCTAAAGAACAAAATAAATGAGAAACAAAACAGAAACAGACCCATAGATACAAAGAACAAACTGATGGTTACTGTTGGGTTGGTGCAAAAGTAATTGTGGGGTTTGCAATTATTTTTTATTTATTTGTTTATTTTTTTAAAGATTTTATTGGGGAAGGGGAACAGGACTTTATTGGGGAACAGTGTGCACTTCCAGGATTTTTCTCCAAGTCAAGTTGTTGTCCTTTCAATCTTAGTTGTGGAGGGTTCTGTTCAGCTTCAAGTTGTTGTTCTTTCAGTCTTAGTTGTGGAGGGTGCAGCTCAGCTCCAGGTCCAGTTGCCGTTGCTAGTTGCAGGGGGCAGAGCCCACCATCCCTTGTGGGACTCGAGGAAGTGAACTGGCAACATTGTGGTTGAGAGCCCACTGGCCCATGTGGGAATCGAACCAGCAGCCTTCGGAGTTAGGAGCATGGAGCTCTAGCTGCCTGAGCCACCGGGCCAGCCCTGCAATTATTTTTAACCTTTTAAACCGCAATTACTTTTGTACCAACCGAATACTATACACTCCCTTCTCCATGCACGTCTTATTAAGCCTTGCTACAACCCTTGAGGTCAGTGTTAGTTTTATTCTCATTTCATAGATCAGGAACAGTCCTAGAGACCTTAGGTACTTGCCAGGTTCCCAGCATGAGTGAAAGTCCTGGTATTCCAATCCAAGACCCCCTGAGTTGAGAACCCCAGTTTTTAATCATACTCTGCTCCTTTCATGGATTCCCTTTGATACCCTGGGACACTTGCCTGATGCAGAAATTCTGGTCTTAACCTAAATCTTGACAATTTAGAATGTTTCTCTCAAGTTAAATCTCTAATGTCTGCCAAGTTAGAAGTTAGCCCTTCCCATGGCCATTTATGACATCTGGCTTCCTTCACAACATCCTTTAGGCCTTTTGGGACTTCAGCAGCCTCTTACCTTTCACAATCCCGTTTTACCTTCTAGTGTCGTATCTAAGTAGACAGGAAGAGCCTTATTAGATGAAAGTCTGTTTTGCTGTTTAACAGCCTTGCTTAGGGATGGGAGAGCAGGGAGAGCACTTAGGTTTTTTTTGTTTTATTTTGTTTTTATTCTACTGGGTAAACCTTTCTCTTCTGTGAATTCCCAGCTACAAGGTGAATAGCCTCGCATCTTACAAGTTAAATACAGACACTCTTCAACTTACAATGGGGTTGCATCTCCATGAACCCATCCTAAGTTGAAAGTATTGTGAGTGGAAAATGCATTTAATACACCTAACCTACCAAACATCACGCCTAGCGTAGCTTACCTTAAACATGCTCAGAACATAGTTGGGCAAAATCATCTAACACAGTGAATACACTATGGAGTATCGGTTGTTTACCCTGGTCATGGCGGGGCTGCCTGGGAGCTGCATCTCTCTGCTGCTGCCCAGCGTGCGAGAGAGTATCCCCACGCACATCGCTAGCCCATGGGAAGATCAACATTCAAAGTACAGTTTCTGTTGCAAGTATCACTTTCACACGATCGTAAAGTCGAGAAATCGTACATAAAATCATTGTAAGTTGAGGACCATCCATGCAATTCCTGCTCTCAAACCCAGAGCCTTTCTCTCCCTGTCAGTGTCTCTTAGAAGCCGATGAGTATTTCAAGGCAAACTGTAGGCTCCTGGCTAATGCTGAAATTAAATATAACTACCCAGGAGACACAAAGACAAGACTATACAGTTGACACTTGAACAACACAGGTTTGAGCTGCACGCGTCTACTTATACATGGACTTTTTTTTCAATAAATACTGTAAAAGTATTGCTCTTCCTTATGACTTTCTCAGTAACACTTTCTTTTCTCTAGCTTACTTTAAGAATGCAGTATATAATGCACATAACATACAAAATATGTGTTAATCAACTATTTATATTAACGGTAAAGCTTTTGGTTAACTGTAGGCTATAAGTAGTTGAGTCAAAATTATACATGGGTTTTCAACTGTGTAGGGGTCGGCACCTCTGAACACCCCCCACATTGTTCAATGGTCAACGTAGGATGTGTGTGTGTGTGCGTGTGTGTGTGTGTGTGTGACAGCCTGTGGAATAGAAGAATACTTGGAATAGAGGGAAGGAAACCCACAAACACATGGCACATGACACAAGGCACATGGCCCTGAGACATTAAGCTAAAACACGACTCAAGGTTATTTATAAAATAATGAAATAACACACAAAGGAGCTTGTTATAATGATGAAGATTTACATCAAGTAATATGGTAGCAATTATAGTAAAGAAAGATATTATTGATCCAGCATTGATTTGTGAACAGGGCAGTGCTTTTGATCTAGAGAGTTGTTGAGCAAAAGAATAATTTTACTGGAAACTTCTATAGGACTTTATAAGATGCACAACTTAGACTTAGGTCCAGGTTTATGATTTTCTCATCTTTAGTAGACTACTTTGGTATTTAAAGGGGAAGATAGACTTTAACAAATTAAAAGCCACATGATAAAAATTTAACTATAAAGTTAAATATTTTACATATTATATAAAGTCTAGGGATTCGATGAAATAAATGAGACATTTGAAGGTCACTTGAGGTACCATTTAACTAAGGAAACATATTTCTTAATTTCTATGAATAATGAGTTTATTTATATTAAGCCAAATCCATGGAATAATACTTTCAAGTTTAGAAATACAGTGTGGTCACCCTTTACATGATTTTTAAATTACACTCACTTGAGATAGTGTGACATAAATGCTAATAAGATCTTACTCTATGTAAGGCATCTGCAATTACACAAATTCTCCCAAATTAAAACAATCATCAAATATTGCATAATTTCAAAGCCAGGCTAAGTGAATTACAAGACTGTTAGTTTTTTTTGGTTTGTTTGTTTTTTGTCCTATTGTCACAAAGAAGCTCCAGTTTAGGTAGTACATAAAAACTCTGGCATGCAGAATTTGTCTTTAATTATGAAAACCTAGAATTATCACCCCAAGCATAGAATGCAATTACCCTATGTTGTTTTCCCTTTGCCCCAGAATTAAGTGAACATAAACTTTCCCAGCGCCCATGCAAGAGCATAGCTTTATTTATTGGAAAAGTTCTCTTGTTTCAGTCTCTTCAATTTAACTTTTGCACAAGGTTGCAAGATCCTTCTAGTTATTTAAAATCTGAAAAGAACATTTAGCTTCTTAGAGAAAGGTGGTACATAAATATCCAATAATAATAATATATATCCACATACACTATGTCATTTAAAATTCTGTAAAGCGCAGAGAGTAATGAAAGAGGCGCTCTAAACTGTAAATCACTCAATCGATAGTAATCATATTGCAGCGCATCTCAACGAGATAAAGACTTTCCACTCCTCTTAAATCCCTGTCAATATCCCAGCAGGTTGAAGCAGAGGGAAAGGAGGGTCAGAGGACAAGGAGAGAATGAGTCAAGGACAAAAAGGCATCTAATCTTCAGTCCATGCAGTTAATGTGGAATGGATTACATTCCCAGTCCTGTGTACAGTTTGCTCCAGGGGATGCGTTTCCTTTTCACATGGTGTTTTTGCAGCCTCACTGTAGTCCCTGATGACCTGTGTTGACCTGGATGGAGGGGTTTGCCAGATGCTGATATGCAGTGTTACCTAAGAACACTGAGGGACTAGGTCCATAACTGGAAAAGGACGATTCAAGCCAAAAGCTAAAGGTCATAGCAAAACAAATGATAGAAATGCGTTGATAACGGGCCAGAAAAAGTCATTATAGTGCACTTTCAAGAAGCAGAAACACTTCAGAAATCTTTCTACTAACTGCTGTTGGCTTTTATATTAAAACATGTTATTGAGCCCGCGACCCCATCAGTGAAACGGGTTTGCATGGAGTTATCTCTTCATGCGTTCATTCATTTACCATTCAACAAATAGGTATTCAAAATCTGCTTTACGTGTAAATCCATGCCGTATGACGGGTATATGGATGGAAAGTAAAGCATAGCCTCTGCCCTTAAGGATCTTATATTCTAGTGGAATAGGAATGCATGTATACAGACGAGATAGTTTTAATGCTGAAATTTGATTGTGCAGTTATTAAGTGCCAGGCACTGCACTGAGTTTGTATATAATCTTCGCAATAGCCCTAAAAGGTAGAGAGTATTTTTATCACCATTTTACAAATGGGAGTACGCAGGCATGTAAGATTAACTTTCCCAGGCTCACAAGCTAGTATATGAAGACCCGGAACTCAAGCCTGTATCTCTTGGATACCAAATCTCATGCTCCAATGCACTACAGTGCACCTACAGTTTCAAATAATGCAAGAAGGTGCTTTCATTCAGGTGAGATCCAGGTTCAGTGGGTACACATAAGTGCCTGATGGGGCCTGAGGACCAGACAAGGGTGGGCATGGCATGAAATCTGGCTGTGACCTTCAGCTGTCTAAAACAATGCTAACAAACCACTCCCCTACCTAGACATACACAAGCATAAACTGTGATGTGGCAACCAAAACCTTTCACCCTGAGGGAACGAATTGGCAGGCATTGTTCAGACATTATTTCACTTATTGTAATCTGCCTAATAGCTGCAGGAGGGAAGTATTAATCTCCCTCTTTTATAGATGAATAAACCAAGGCTCAGGGAGTTTGAGCACATTTGTTGCAGTCAGAGGGCCAGAAAGTGTCAACACTGGGATTCTACACAGATTTATAAGTTAGTACACCCTGTTGCTTTCTGTTACCCCACTTTTCCACCCCTTTCACAGGAGCACTTCAGTTTACATTGTATATAGAGCTCAAATTCATTTGGGTGACACGTGTAGATACACATGGAAATTTACCATTGCTTCCCAGTGCATGCAGCACATGCTGTTATCACATTATTAAACATTTATTACAGATGTGCTTTTGCCCAATGCACCATTTGCGGTCTCAATGTTTAATTCAACTAGATTTGTTTTCATTTTAATCACATTACAGAAATGTGATTTTCTCAGAGTTCAATGGTGAAATCTTCATTTCAAATGCCTACAACTATCTGAGAGCTGTATATACTGGATAAGGGGATATTATAACACATCCTCACATACAGGATTTTAGGGAAATAGTATTAATTAATAAGCGGTAACACTGACATGGGATGTGGATTATCACATTGAATTCTCCTCTCAGCAGTTTGGAAAGAGACTCTGTTATTATTCCCATTTTAGAGATGAGAAAACTGAGTCTCAGAGAGATTAAGTAACATACTTTCCAGTATCATACAACAAGTAGGTGATAGGGCCAACTTGGATTTGAATATTGAGTCATGGAGGCCCTGACACCTTTATTTAGAAACTTTTCTCTCTAAAAAGCCAAACAATAAATGTTATAGGCTTTTCAAGCTATAAAGTCTTTGTTGAAATTATTTAACTCTGCTGTTGTAGTGTAAAAACAACTGATGCACAATACACAAATGAATGGGCATGGCTGTGTTCTAATAACATGATTTACAAAAAAAGAAAAAAGAAAAAAATGAAATGAGCCACTTTCATCCTTTAGTTGTAGCTGGGGGATGCTTGTTCTAGGTCATGCATGTTTTGAAGCCTGTAGCTCTGTTTTCACTGATCCATCAGCTTTATTTTGTGGATTGTCTCATTTTGGTTTAGAATAAAGGGAGCAGGATAATCTCTAAGTGGATAAATTAAATCCCAGAGACACAGAGCATAGTACTGCTAAGTATAGACCCACAGGTGAGGTTAATTCAGGGTAAAGAAATACATAAACAGCACAGGCAATCCATTTACCTGTGCTTAAATAAACAAAAACCCAACCGTACACTGCTTTCCTAACTGAACACCAAAGACAGAGATTCAGTTCCACCTTTATTTATGTCGTGCCAGGCATTGCTTAGAGCAAGATTGGAAAAGTAGCAAACAGAGAGCATTATTATTTCTCTAGTTCTGTTACTTCGACTTAGTAACAAAAAGTTGTGGTGATTCAAATATGTGCATACTTTCATCCCTCTCTCCTTAGGGACGTTAACATGCTTTTCTTTTGAATGCATGGGTTTTTATTAGCCACTGGTTCTCCTGCCCTAGTCTATTCTCTTCCCTTCTCCATAAAGGTGCCAACTAACTTCTCAGCATCTATATCTTCTTCTGCCTGCTCCCTGCTATGTCCATCTTCTAAGTCCTGGAGACCGTCTTCTTCCTTTTCTCAGCATTGGCTGAGTGGTTTTTCTGCTGATGGGAGCTTCCTGCTGGCACTTCAATTCCCTTCCTGCCACTGATCTGCCATTTTGAGGGTGGACTTTCCTTATGTGTGACTCATCTACCTGTTGATGAATTTTAGAGATTTTAGAATTGGTTTCCCTATTTATTAAAGGAGCAAGAACCAGGTCATGAAGTTTTATGGGTGTGTACGTATACACAAGCATTCCCAAATTTAAAAGAAATATTTAAAAATTAAATTAAGCAGACCAGATTTTATTTATACAAAGCAACGATCCTTTCACATTTTACTGACCTCATTATTAACTATAATAAAGTTGTCAATCAAAAATCAAATTTCCCACCACCAGAATAGAAAGCATATACTATAAGATTTGGCTTCCAATAGCTCAAGCAAAGTAGTCACAGTTTGGTTAACACACACACCCCCTTTTATTTTGAATCAAAATGGTTATGTAATAGTTGCTCAATAAATGTTAAACAGCAAAACTGTACTGAGATTATTAGAGATTTTTTCTGATTTCATTGTCTGCATATACTCAATAAGAATATACACCAAGATAAAGAGCATTCTTTACAAGCATTGAATATACATAAATGTGTTTTAAAAGCAGTAGGAAGATATCAAATGTATTATTATAAATAACTTTTGAATTTTACTGGGACATTTTTCTTTGTTGAAACAAATCTGATTTTATTAAAACATTTTTACATTGCTGAACTGGTTCTCTGCAGGTCTCAAAGGGTAGATTCCTCAGTATACTTGGACAAAATGATAAAAAGAAAGAAGGAGGATGTTTATGCATCCCCCAAAGTTTCAAAAAAATACCTCAAATATAAATCTAACATAAATATAAATGTAAAGTCAAAATAAATCTAAAATCTTCTCAGACAGCCAAGGTTTAGAAATACTTCATTTTTAAACCTATGTGTAACTGTTGTGAGATGATGTTACAAATAAAATAGGAATTTATATAAGTGAAGTACAAACTGAAATAGAACCAAATGCTTTTAGACTTCCAAAATGAATGGCTGGAGTTTTTATTAAGTTTTCTGTGTGGTAAGGATGGAGCTGGACTTCCAGAAGAGGTGAAAATAAAGAAAATACGGGGTAAAGGATATATTGTCCTCAGGGAGCAATTGAGATCTCCTAGAGGAGATAAACCAAGAGAAATCTAATAGTCTTGCTTCATTTTGTGACTTTCTCCCAGTATGACCTCAGAGAATTTTGAGCTCCAACTAGGTCCATAAAGGGACTTTTGAAATTACTCTTAACAGATCTGTTCTTGAAATAAGTCAATTGAACCGAGCCAGGTGCTATGCCAACAGGCTGACTCAGAGTCCCGACCAACCCTGATCCCAGAATTTCATGACAATACTCCGGTCTTGTTTCTATGCTCAGTAGTTGTTGTTGCTGTTGTTTGTTTTTAACTCTCAGTAGTCCTGTGCAGTTTATCTGCAACCCTTGTTCCAAGCTCACCTTCCTAGCAGGCTAGTTGAAACGCAGTAGTAGCTGTAGATGTCTTCCAGACACACAACATCCAAAACTTTTTAGCCGGTTAATCCAGCTCACTGGTGGCTGCATCATTATATAGTTGCATCATTCTGTCAGGTTAGTGTTGCTTTAATTTCTTTTCCTGATCCAATAGAACAATCAATATAAACGTACATTGTTTCTCTCTCTTCTAACTTGGATTCCTTGATTTGCGCCACTCACCTCTCTGCAGCTAGTTAGAATAAGCCAACTGTTGACTAGAGGGCTCAAGAGTTAGAGCAATAACTGTGTGCCTTCAAACCTCACTGCCTTGGCAAGGGTAATACCTGTTGAACTCACAGTTGACACAGACAACCTCTAGGGACAGAAGCAACCCTGGTATCTACATTCCTTTGTTAACAGAAACCATTCAAATTCTTCTCTAAAAGTAGTTGAAGCATCCATCTCTGGAAGTCCCTGCACTAGGGCCTGCATAATAGAAATTGGATCATTATTCAATTAGAACATATTAGATAAAGCAGAATAAGTAAGTAGTAAATCTACACATTTCTTCACTACTCACTGTGTATAGGTTCCCTTTTTGAGTCACACTCAGAAGTAAATCTTTGAAAGAAAAAATAAATCAATCTTTGGGCAACACTCTTGAGTTTTGGTTAGATGGGAAATTTCAATTCCAGTGTAGAAGTCTACGCAATTGTAAGGATTCCAGTGTGATTTAAATAAGCCACTATCCCTGATAATCAGAAATGGAAACATAGGAGTAAAACCAAGAAAACTGCTTGCTCTCCTCTCACTCATCTCATCTTTTGTCCTGAATATAACTTATACTTACAAGTGTTCTAAGAGATTTTTGACAAGACAGCAATGGTACATCAATAGATACTGCATGAATTTGCGTAGGCAAATTGAGTCACTCGAAGGCCTTCTTTTAATCTCTTGGATCATTATTGCAAAGATAAAAATGGGTTTCTGAAAGAGTAAAATTCAAAGGAACCTAACAGTTAGAATGGTGAAAATACTAGGTCATCTGGTCCATTTCCTTGGTTGATTTGTAAATTTCTACACAATATGGACTTCTCTAATTTGACTAGTATAATTTGAAATGTTATAGAGGATAGAATTTGCCTTTCTTTCACCAAGAGAATAGATCTGTCTGGTTTCTCCTCTTTGGCTTCTATTAAAAATCTTTTGTTCAGCATGATTATTATGAGCAGTCATTTGAAATTATTCTGAATCATTTCTTTAAATCCTGGATGTTTATTTTTTACAGACATCTAGGAGCTATTTCTTGTTTCAGGGTACAAGGTTCTATGGAGAACATACGAAAGCATTCTTTCCTTTGAGATGTTTATAAAATATGTCTCTTTCTATACAGGACACACACACATCAATGAGTAACTATAAAAAATATTGCACTGACCCAGTACAGATAAATATATTTAAATTTAAAAATAGCCTGCAGATCTTTGGCTCTATTCCTCACATAGCAAAGATTTAATGTTATCTGTTAATGTCTTATAGTAAATGGCTAAAATGAGTCATTAATTATTTGTGTGTCTCAAATTTGTAGATTTTTCATAGGTTGTGTAAGAACCTTAGTAATCATCTAAACCTACAAAGCTAATAATTTAATAATTAGTTGGAGTCAGGACACCCACCTCTGTTTGAGGTAGCAATAGTCATCAACTTCGTGAATACTCTTAAGCACCTAAGATATGTCAGCATTTGGTGTCATTGTATGTTGAGGAGGGGATTGTGGAAGAGGATGGTGTAAAAAGATTTTTAAAATAAACCTTGCTTCTAAAGAGATTATAATTTCATACAAAAAAACATGCCTGCAAAATCTGATATTCAGTACAGGATAGTGGAGTCTAGGTGACAGGTAAATATTTTAAATATGTGGATAATTTTACGTAGTCATTAACCACTTTTGTAAAAGTGTAACAAAAAGCCCTAATTTTATTTTTAAAAGTTGCTATTCTGATCATCACATTTATAATATGAACTAATATTTGAGTCATGACGTTAACCGTAACATATTTCTAATTATTGACAAGTATGTGTCACTTGTGTTTGTCAATCAAAACATTAAGCAATATTAGTTGTCTTTATTCTTTATTTAGCTCTTTAGTCCTTACATTTTGATCATTTTTGATGCTTTTCTCTAGAGTCCAACCATACACATGCCAAAGTAAAACAATTCTGATACCAGCTATTAAGTCCTAGAAAAATGACTTTTAAAGTCTTTTCAATGACTTTGTAAAGGCTGCTTTAAGCTAATCCATAAATTTTCAAAGGATTGAAGAGGCAATGCGTGTTTTTCTTAAAAGCCAGGGTTGTGAGGTGGGGATGGGTTTTGTCTGGTTTTGGTCTTCAGTGTTTGGCTTTGTTTCTACTGTTTTGTATTAGCAGGGACTGTGGTGGGCAATATCTTTCCATTTTAATTGTAGGTAAGGCTATTTATCACCAATGATTATTCATACCCTACAGGAACATCAACTGTTTGCTTTGGTTTTTAGAAGGTTGGGATGAGGGGTGGGAGTGAAGGCGTTCACCCTAGGTTCCCCATAGAATCATTTAAGGAGTAGGAAATCCATTGATCGGCTGGGAGTTACAGTTCACAATATCTTACCAGCAAGTCCAGACTACTCCTTACCAGCATCTGTCCATCCCTCATCTGAATAATGATGGATGGGGGTCAGATAACTGGTTCCCTGAACCTTTATTAGGTCTGCTCCTTATTAGCTGCAAGGTGAGATAAAATATTATGGTGAATGCTTCTGCCACATGCCATCCAACCGAAAGTCAGGGATCTTCAATACAGGAAGCGGTACGTCAAACCTTAGTAACGGTGTGTGACAAGTTTCAACTTGTTTGGTGCAATCAGTCGGGTGTGAGCTACGGTTGAGAGAAGGTGTGTTTTAAAGTGTGCCATAAATCACAGATCATGAACAATGCCTGAAATTTTGTTTCAAACTGCAAAAAAGGGCTAAAGAAACACATGAAATGTGAAAGTCAGTTTATGGTGATCTTACAGTGACCATAGTCTGGCACCATGTGACTTCTGGCTCTTCCCCAAAGACAAAATAACCATGAAAGGTAAACGTCTTGAATGGATTCAGTACACGGAGGCAGCCAGGACAGCGCAACTAAAGATACTCATGACAGAGGACTTCCAGAACTGCTTCAGAAAGTGGCAAGAAAGATGGGATAAGTGTGTTCAAAGCGAGGGGGATTGATGGCAATGCGTCTTTTACCATACTATTTTTTTTTAAATTTAAACATTCACAGTCCTTACTGATCACACCGAGTATAGAGTCAATCCCCACCACCTTCCCTCCCTTCCTTTACATCTCGAAATGGGGATCAGAGAAGTATCAGTCCTTCTCTAGTTTTCCTGCCCTGTCCCGGCTCCCTCAGCCTTGACCTTTCCTTCTCCTCTCAGGAGCTGCATCATTGCATCCTTTCCCTTGGATCTGATAACTCTCTCTTTAGAATGAAGCGGGCTAAAGATATGTAACAGAGACCCACATCTCCCCGTCTTTGTTCCAGGACTCTTAAGGCTCTTACCACACAAACTCTTTTGACTCCACAGATAGCCTCTGAGTGCTTCTCCCTTCCCCTGTTGGGCCTTGATGGAAATCCTCACAGAGAGGGTGCTTCATTTACACAATCTCACCTTCTCTTCCTTCCTGGATTTCCTGACTTCCTGGATGCGTCTTTTAGTGTTTGCTGCAAAACGAACCAACCCAAAACTGTTATTTATTGGCTCATATTTACATGCATCATGTGAGTGTTTTTTTCTGTTCCAGGATGGCTGAGATGAAGCTGGATGAACTCTTTTTTTTTTTCTTTTTTTAGTTAAAGTTTATTGGAATGACAATAGTTAGTAAACTTGATAGCCTTATTCACATGTCTGGGGCCTCAACTGAGCTATCTGAGCCAACTGAGTAGGCTTGGATGGCTGAGGTTTCTCTTCTCATGGTCTCTCATCTTCCAGGACCCTAGACTGGCCTTCCTCATGTGGCAATCTCTGGCTTCAACAGCATGAGAGGGCAAGCACTTCTACACAAGTGCTGCTGAAACCTCTGCCTACATCTCATTTGCTAACACACCCTGTGCCAGACAAAGCAAGTCTCAGAGCTAACACAGAATCAAGGAGTGGAAAAAGAAATTCAACTTCTAATGGGAGGAATAACAAAGTCCCATTACAAAGGAGCATTGATATCAGAATGGGAGTATAGCTATTCTGCAGTTTAATGCATTGGCAGGGAACTTGGGAAAGGCTCTGGCTGCTATAATTTTATTTCCTTCTTAATTTTCTCCCTCTTAATCCTAAATCCAGACCTCAAACTGAAGTTGGAAACTGGTGACTGTCACTGATGAATTGTCTTTTATTTTCTTTTGGGTATGATGTTTTTAGAATTAAACTTGGCTCTTCCTGCCACATCACACATGCACCTTTTCTGTTTTTATTTTTTCTAAGTATGTCTTATTTTGCCTTAAAATGAGTTAATTATTTCTTTTTAAAATTTTTAAAAAATTAAATGTCCATTTTAATTTTTTAAATATTCCCTCCTGATGCTTTCAAAGACTTTACCTGTTTTTGTTTGGGGTATTTATGATATCTCAATATTGTTGATAAAATGTGTTTTATTTGTATAGGCTATGTTCTCCCTTTTATTTCCTTCTTCTTTAAAACACACACACACACACACACACACACACACACACACTCACACACACACACAAAGACAGTCATACTATAAAAACAGCCCTATGCTGATCTATACTTTTTTCTAGACATTTTCTCTGAGCTCAAAACATTGTTGTTTATCAGTTTTCTTTGTTTGTAGCCAGATTTGAGGACATGCTGCAGTTCTCACAAACAATTCAATTTGAATTAATTTGCCAAGTAGAGTTAACGAGGCATTATATAAATTCAAGATATAGTACAATGACTGCATTCCCTGAGGTTATTTCTTCACTGGGAAAATTTTGATTCTTGTACCACATTGCAGTATTGTACACCTGACCTTTGAATTTTGTACTAAATGATGCGTGGCTGCCAACTGGTTCATTTTTGAAAAGCCTTGGAAATGCCACATAAGCCAACAAGTAGGAGTATAGACAATTCTTTAATTAACACCTTTGTGGGGGCAGGCTGGTCTTCATGATCTATCCTCTGATGCTTGCCTACGCTGGGAGTCTTATTTCTAATGAACTTCTAAGTGGAAGATTGAGAAATGTTAAAATAAGGAAAATATATTTCTTAGATGATTTCTGAGTTCTCCTCAACCTTAAAATTGTATACTCTTCTCAAAATATAAACTGTAAGTTCCAACGACCTCTATTCCCATAAACTGCTTTTTAATTATAAAGCACAAAAACATTTGCCAAAGTGGGACCTCAGTGGTTATCTGAACTTTCACTCACCCCACAGCCACAACACTCACCCATTGTCATCTGTCACCAACGGGTTCTCTACCAAGGAGGATTTCCTTCAGAATGTGAAGTCTGGTACAAACAAAATAACTAGGAAAATTCAGACAAACTAAAAAGTGAAGAAATACTAATCAAAGCACAGGTCTCTGGGTCTTACATGAATAACTTCCCAGTGTGCTTAAGGAATTTGAACTCCTAGCCCCTGTTAATGTTTACTCAGAAAAAAATGATGGGAGTCAGTCAGAATAGAAAACCATTTGGGAAAAGTGTCCTAAATTTTATATTGTATGAAAGGATGGATCTCTTAAACTTGGAGCTAATAAATAAAAATTCTCAAGAATTTCATTTGGCGGAGAAGTTGGTATGGACTTAAACCACATTTAACGAAGATTCTGGTGATGGCTAAGGACAAACATGGATTCACCAGCACAAGTCTTAATAAACTAGTCTAAGTTCCCTTCAGATAGCATTAGCACAGGTGAGGAGGAGGAGAATGTTATAAATATAGTGTCTCTTCATTTTCCTGAAAGAAAACTCTGACTCTGATAGAAATGAAACACTTAGATAAAGCTCTCTAGTTATTATGTATTTATTGCTGTGTAACAAGTTACCTCAAACGTTAGTGGCTTAAAACAACAAACATTTATTATCTCAGATTCTGTAGGTCAGGATTTGGTAGCAGCTTAGTTGAGTGGTTCTGTATCAAGGTGTCTGATGAGTTGAAGTCAAGGCATCAACTGGGGCTACCATCGTCTCAAGGCTTATCTAGACTTGAGAGATCTGGTGGCCTTATTTCCTTTACTTGTGGGTCTTACCATAGGGCTTCTTAAGTGTCCTTGTAATATAATGCTAACTTCCCCAGAGTAAGTGATGAGAGAGAGTGGGGAGGTGGTGGTGGTGGGGAACACGGACGGAATCGCAGTGCCTTTTCTGATCTAGTTTCTAAAGTCTAACACTGTCACTTCCACCATATTCTATTATTTAGAATTAAGTTACTAAGTCCAGCTCACATTCAAGGTTGGAGAATCAAACTCCACCTCTTACAGTGAGGAGTTTCAAAGAATTTGTCAATTTTTGAAGCCACTACATAAGCCTCCTACTCTGTATATTTTTCAGAGTCTAGAATGAATGCACAAAAGATATGCTTATCAAATTTGCAGATGACACAAAGCTAAGAACTGTATCTCCTACAAGAAACAAAAGACCCAGAGTTAAACACTTTTTTTATCAGGTGGAATGCTATTATGAAACAAAAAAGAATGAATTTAATGGGATGTAATTAAAATTAAAGGCCTGCTTTGAAGTTCATAATGTTTTGTTGCATGAATGCAAGATGGCCCAAGCTTTCTGAAAAGCAATTTAATTGGAAACTATCTTGGGTTTTTGTTGGAAACACACCCAATATGTGACTGTGCTGTGATGTGTTTGTTCAGACAACTGTTCAAACCAGTATATTAACCAGGTCAACGGTGGCTGGTACAGTGATTGTTATTTTTATATCCCTTGGAAGTAATATATTCATTTGTAGGCACTAGGTTCAAGGTTGTTCTAAAAGACCTATAATTTATAAACACAAGAGATTCCATAAGATCTAAACAGAAGGAATACTACAGCATAAGTTTATTATGCTATCAGAGACATTGACATTGGTGTGACTTTCCTATTCATGAGGATGAAAATGTTCCTATTTGTTGCCCATTGGAATTGTTCTCTCAAATCCCCTACATATCCTCTGAGCTGTGCAGGGACACCACACATAAATGTTTAAATGAATTTTTTTTTTTTTTTTAACCAAATATTCTAGCATTCTGGCTTTAAATACTCTGGGTTTGACATCTTCTGAGTGAGAAGAATGAAAGGTAATAGGAATGGAGAGTGAGGGGAGGAAGGTAGCTAGAGAGAAATGAAAGAAACCAAGCAAGATGAAAGAGCAACAGGGAGGTCACTCAGAGGGTGGACATACAGGAATGCATGGGTCACGGGGAAGAGTGAGCCCCAAAATAACACCGTGGCTTTTGCCACAAGGAGGAAGTAAGCGATAAGAAGAAGGGCACCTGGGGGAACCTTGAAGGGATCATATGTCAAATGGCTGAAGACGGAACATTAAGGCTTCATGTTGAAAAGGAAATTTGAAAAGGTTTGACACTAAAAACTGTGTAGTGAAGTTAATTCTTGCTGAGTTTGCCATCTTTTAAGTTTAACCCTTCCGAATCAGGTACTATTATAACAATAGTAATAAATAATATTGTGAGCACTTCTTTTGTGCCACACACTGTGCTGGATGCTTTGCATACATTTAATTCTCAGTTAATTATCACAACCCTATGTTGCAGTTATTATTATAATCCTCATTTTACATATGAAGAAACTAAAGCTTAAAGACACACCAAGAGAGATATATTTAACGTGTTTACCAGAAAGGACCTAGACAAAAATCCAGACTTTGAAATTGACTAGGCTAGCTTCAGGGCATGTTTTGGAATAATCAGAGAAGGAAAAAAGTGACAGCATTTGAGGAAGGAAAGCGGTTTATGTTTTGCTAATTTATAGCATGTTATTTTTGAAAGTGGCTCTTAAATAAAAAATAGGAGCTAAGAGCTATCATTCTGAGGAAAGTTCCATTAGATTACTTAGAAATATTCTCTTAAACTGTGAAAACAAATAAAGATATTATAGTCACCTGGACCTCGTTTTTTAAATCTTTCTAAGTAAAAGTATCCTTAGTGAGAGAGGATCAGTGAGGAGAAACTCTAGGAGCAATGAGTCAGGAAAAGAGTTGATTTGAGAATGGCTTCAAAATACAAGGAAAGGATAGGGATTGGTGATATATGTTCTAACTGTTGCATCAGGGTATATGGTCTTTAGTTTAATAACACTTCAACAGAATTGGCACTTTGATTTAGACTAGGACTATGAAAGAGAAGTTCAATATTAACATGTTTGCACCCAAACTCACCTCAGCCAGTCTTGACGATGGTCAAGGAATCACGACATGATCACTTGGGTCACTGGATATAGAGCACCAGAGTTACATCTCTAGCATGGTCCCCATTCGTATCCTCCAGCTTATAAGGTATTCAGATATGAGGACTGAATGTGGGTAGGCATTTCAGTGACAGAACACAGGCAGAGACCAGAGTTCAATGGAAACATCAAGACTGGAAGGTTTCTGAAGGGTTCTCTGGGCTGCATCCTCCCTGACCCATCCGCCCCATACACACACATGCCCTTTTACTGTTTACTGAAAGGATGAGCTTCCATTTTGGAGCCTTAGACACGTGTTAGAGAAAGATCATAAGAATTAAAATAAATCACAAACTGTCCCCATTCCCAGCCTCTTGCTACTCCCCATGAACAAAGTCCTTGCCTGGATTATAAAACATTTAATTTGCATAAAATCTGGCAATAGAGGTATTATTATCCTCATCTTTTTTTTTTTTAAACAAGTGAAGAAGCTGAGTCATCTAGATTAAATATATTGTTCAAGTTCACAGAACTAGTAAATGTCTGAGAGAAGACTGACTTAAAAGCCATGCTTGAGCTATTCTTTGCTTGAACCGCTCAACTCCTGTAGCGATGGTGGATTGATACTATGACTTTGAAATAGGAAGGAAATGATAATATGTCTGTCCACATATATTTTATATTTCTGAAGATATTCAGAAGACATGAGCAGTGAGCATCATCAACCAATCCAGGTTACACCTGAGGCACATGTCACATCACTTCGGAAAGGTGGTTCCCCCTGGCTCATGGAACCACTTTAGTAAATCTGGAGAAGCTCCCTTACTTAATAATGCCCTGTGCTCTGGGTCTATTAATTTACTTCCCCCAACAGATCAGTTTTCTGCTCCGAGAGATTAATTTCTTTACCTTGGCACACTGAAGGATCAAAGCTCACAACATAAACAGTTATTTTTTCTTCAGCCCCAAAGGTGTGTTGTGAGGATTAATGAAACGATGCTTATAATTGCATTTTGAGTTCCTTGTTCTAAAGGCACTTTATACATATAAGATATTAGTTATTTGTGGAGGTCCATCCATCATTTACAAGTGGCCAAACATTCTAGATGCCCTTTGGGTGTACAGCACCCCCCTTTCTGTCTCTAAGAGAGTTCATCTGGGTCAATGCCAGGAATGAGACCAGAGTCAGTTCCTTTTCTTTAGTGTCTTATATTTGCTTTGAAATTCATAAAGTGTTCTTTGGGGACAGAAACATTGTAAGAAACTCTGAAAATCCCCAGGACTTGAGCCTACCCACATCGATTTTCTTTTGCCTCTGACTCTAATACATAATATTTATTCTTTGACTGTTCATTTGACTCATAGTCTCATTTTTTAGCGTCAACAAAACAATAAAGAAAACTTTTCCTTCCTTTATTCCAGGACTCAAAACAAAATGCAAATATACCCCTGGCATTAATTTTGTACAGATGAATGTTGTTACGATATTCCTATTAGCATGCCTACGTGCTTG